>NW_024720711.1:5886527-6007979 GCF_018991925.1 Homarus americanus | reverse complement strand
AAAATAGAATTGACACACGAACACACACTGGAACAACCGGGCCCATAGTTTAAGCAACTGTCAGTGGTTTTAAGAGGAACAAATATAACGAAACCACACAAGTGCTGCAAAATAAAGAACAATACTATAACAAATACTTTCCCGACTGCACCACAAACAGTGAATTTCACAGACAAACTTACAACAAACAATACCTAATACATCATACGTAGTGAACATCAACATGGTGACAATTAAAGACGTAAACACAGAAACTGGTGAACAATGCAGACCAAGAACATTTCCTGAAAATAGAAACAAATTAATAAACCAAAATACAACAAAAGGTTTAAGGACACCAACGTGCAGACGACAAGAGGACAGAGTAGTGGTGTGTCAGGTGGTGGCGGGAGGTGGTGTAGTGATGCTTGGAGTCGGCCACTAGATGAGCTGCTGGACCCCATTGCTTGTTGCATCCTTAAACCCAAATGGAAATTATTATAATACTGTATATCATAGTAGGAAGCCATATAGTAGATAGCATGCTGGATGTGGCTTCATGATTAAATAACCAGTAACGACATTGTAGAATAAATGACTGTGGTTGAGAAGTCATTACATATCTGACGTAAATTTTGAATTAATTTCACAAATCCCTCAACCAACAATTATAGATTGTGAACGACAGAAAACCCTGTAAAATCTTATTAGTTATACACTTTCAATTATTTGGTAATTTTCGCGTTTTTTTTTCGTTGTTGTACTTATGTAAACTTATTGTATTTAATATTAAATAACGATTACTAATTAGATAATCATATTTATCTTAACCTAAATAAATTCATGTTATTATTGTAGCTCTGCATTTATTACAGTTATTATGTAAGGTTACTGCACAACTGTGACAGCCGGTAACCAGCTATAATTAAGGTAACGTTCCTCAAGTTCACTGTAACATTAACATAACTTATAATGATCGTGTGTTTATTACCGTGGTGTTGCCTCAGCTGGGTGGACCAGAAGCCTCAACAACCACAGGCAGGGAGGGAGATCATACTTTTCCTAGAGATGTTTTAATTTTAGTGGAGGATTGGCTGACCTTCAGGGTACAGTACACGTCACACCAGACAACCATTTTAGCCCCTAGGAAGACCATTATGTTCTCTACCATTATTATGAGTAAACATATTTTTCTTAACAGCCATCGTTAAGTGTGACTATTATGCATTAAATCTTTTATTTTATATTAATCTAATTGCTCATGCCCCGTGTGATCTCCTGAGACATTGATGGTGAACAGTCTTAATTAAACTGACCAGACTCATTACCACAGTTCCTAGAGGTCGAAAATTTCCTGTATTTTAGTTATACCTGTAATTTAGCTTAAGTCAACCAATTAGGTGCAGTATTACTTCTTTAGTGACGAGGACTGTTCATCAGACGAACCTTTAAGAATGTAGACGTTATTAAGAGGTAAGACGCTCGCTTAAACAGATTTACTCGTAAGGAAAAATAAAGGTTAACTTGTGAAGCGAAGGAGACGAAATGTTTATATTGAAGGACGTATCCTGTTCTTACATGAGTTTTAAGACACACTTGCGACACATTATAAATTCTTTACGTAGAATTATACTGTAATTCTAATACCTGTTATATTTCCCCGTCTTGGGAGAATCCAACACAATATGCAGCTGAATACAGTACAGTAAGTGATTTACTGTACGTTCTAATCTAAGGGATGCAAGAGATACACCAGTAAATATGTTTCTCGTGCAATTCTGTCTATAGTAAAGTTGTCAAGAGTTTGTACTGCAAGGAAATATTATTTACATATAATTATCAATGATGTTGACGTCATAGTAATAACAATTCAATGTTGACAACTAAGCGGACACGTCACCAAATCTGGCAAATTTCAGGGTCCCCAAAAAGACATTAGGGATGATTTCTTTTATCACATAAAATACTCAGTCCAACCAATTTCTGAGTTAAGTTTAGAAAATTCTACAGACCGTAGACCGTAGATTTTATTTGAGTGAATTTTAGCTTATGAGTTACTCTTAAGTCGTAAGAGTTGGCAGCAGACTATTGTGTGACGGCAGCAGGTGTACGGTGCCCCACGGCACCCCACGCAGTCGGCGGTGACTCGTGAATCCTTCAAGTAGGTGGAGACGTTGGTAGATGTGAGCTCTGAGAAAACTAACTCATAAAGCAAGGGTGAGACCCTAACAGTGAGTCACTCTCATCAGGGTAAATTAGATTAGGTTTAATTAGGTTAAATTATATTTGGGTTAATGTTGATAACTATGTTAGATTGACTTAAATTTGATTATTTAAGGTTAATTAGGTTAGGTTATAATATTAGTTAAAGAAGCATTAGGTCAGTTTATGTTAAATATAGCTAGATTAAGTTAGATATGTGAGACAGTTAAGTTATATTGTTAGTTGTTAGATAACTTTAGGTTATATTATGTTACAGAAGGTTAGATTATGTTAGATTATCTTAGATATGGGTAGATTATGTTAGATAGGGATAAGTTCGGTTGGCTGCATTTGCTTACATTAAGAGTCGCTAGCACTGCTCCCTCGACAGCTGAAGGTTCGCCCACACCACCACACTCTGTTATGTCTTGTAATTATCGGCATACTAATAACAACAAGGTCGCCCACAAGGCGTTTCAAGCACCTATACCTACAACTCAACACCGCAACACAACACAACACCACAACACAACACCGCAACATACTCATAGTCACACAACATTTGACGGACCCACAGAAGAGAATTGAGACAGAAGAGTCCCAGATAAAATTGGTTCGATAACAACCGAATATTACATGACTGAGTGTTGTTCTGGTCTTGAAAAGGCTTCTGGGATAATATATCTAGAATTTATCATGTCTAACATGTCCTGCCATGCCCTGGATTGTACACACTACATTATGTAAGAATAAGAAGCAAGTACAAGGCAGAATGATCCGGTAACAGTAGGCTAAGCATAAAACAGGTACACAAGTATATACAACATAGCGAGATACCCATAGACAAAATTTCTCTTTGGCATAAGAATGACATAAGGCGTCCTTTTGTTAAGCAGCACATTCAGGAGTACCTATACTGAAATTTTGAACAAAATCCATTTTTTGGCCGAAAATGAAAAAAATTGTAAGTCTTATGCCTTAAAGGATTTTTGGCCAAAAATACTTTTTCTCTCTGAACTAAAATTTAATGTGCCTAATTATTTAAGTACATCCTGAATAATACACAAGCACCAAGAAATGACCTCGAAAACCCATAAGTGGCGAGTAATTAGCATTGCAAAAGTAATTAAAATATTCTAAAAATCATTTGAACATTTTCTAAAAGCCATTTGAACAAGTTATAATCAAGATATCAAATTTTGGTTAACAGATCCTTAAGCAGCATGTTCAGGAGTACCTATACTGCGATTTTGAGCAAAATCTAATTTTGGACGAAATTCCAAAAATTGTAAGGCTTACCCCTTACAGAATTTTTGGCCAAAAATACTTTTTCTCTCAGAACTAAAATTTAATGTGCCTACCTTCTTAAATACACCCAGAATAATACACAACCACCAAGAATTGACCTTGAAAACCCAAAATGGCGAGCAATTAGCATTGCAAAAGTAAATAAAATATTCTAAAAATCATTTGAACATTTTCTAAAAGCCATTTGAACAAGTTATAATCAAGATATCAAATTTTGGTTAACAGATCCTTAAGCAGCACATTTCAGGAGTACCTATACTGATATTTTGAACAAAATCCATTTTTTGGACGAAATTCCAAAAATTGTAAGGCTTACCCCTTACAGAATTTTTGGCCAAAAATACTTTTTCTCTCAGAACTAAAATTTAATGTGCCTACCTTCTTAAATACACCCAGAATAATACACAAGCACCAAGAAATGACCTTGAAAACCCAAAATGGCGAGCAATTAGCATTGCAAAAGTAATTAAAATATTGTAAAAATCATTTGAACATTTTCTAAAAGCCATTTAAACAAGTTATAATCAAGATATCAAATTTTGGTTAACAGATCCTTAAGCAGCATATTCAGGAGTACCTATACTAAAATCTTGAACAAAATCCATTTTTTGGCCAAAAATGACAAAAATACTTTTTCTCTCTGAACTAAAATTTAATGTGCCTAACTATTTAAGTACATCCAGAATAATACACAAACACCAAGAAATGACCTCGAAAACCCATAAGTGGCGAGTAATTAGCATTGCAAAAGTAATTGAAATATTCTAAAAATTATTTGAACAAGCAATAATCCATATATCAAATTTTGGTTAACAGATCCTTAATCAGCATGTTCAGGAGTACCTATACTGCGATTTTGATCAAAATCCATTTTTGGAAGAAATGCCAAAAATGTCACGGATGTTGCGTCCCAGTAGATACAACACTCGTCGTCTGTGCCAAGGATCGCAGTTACATTATATACTGGAATGCCCATTGCTTAATGTATATAGAAATGCCCATATAAATAATGTCCCCAAGCAAATAGAGTGGATGTTTAAAAATAGGAAAATAGATGAAATATTAAAGAAATATAGAAATTTTGCATCTAGAATATAACTATGTACTATAACTGATTATATGAAATATTAGGGATTTATGTGAGTCCTGAGAGGGACATTCCTGGACTGGGGTGAGGACCACTTATGTCACTTCATCCCTTTGAGATGTATTAATGTTTTTTGTATCTCAATTAACGTATCAATCAATCAAGGATCGCAGCCCAGCTGTAAATAGGAAATGAACGCACGTTACCTCCTTGCTTACCGAAGCCTTAGCATTTACTGTAGGGAGTTGTACCCTTACTGTCCCTAACGGCCGTCATGCTTACGGGAACTATTTTCACTTTCAGTAGCTTTAGCTCCTAACTATTTTAAAATAACCTAACCATAAGGACTGGGCCGATTCAAACTGAAAAGGTTAGATCAGGCAAGTCACACGTTCCACCTCACTTTAATTTTCCATAAGTTTCGGATAAATTAAATACTTGTCACTTTTAACCTTAACTGAAAAACAATGAACAATATATTTACTGTTTGTGACCATATAATACATGAATGTACTGACATTATATATATATATATATATATATATATATATATATATATATATATATATATATATATATATATATATATATATATATATATATATATATATATATATATATTAGAAACTCACTGGAACACGCACATTACAGACAGCTATAGTTCTACAACATAATCACCACAAAGTGTTCACACTTTCTCAGAATATTTTTCGTAGTATACTGTACTGTATAAACTACTCCGGGTCATGACCATTGTTACTCCATACTGATCCGCCACATCACCTAACATAACAAATCCTAATACACCATAATCTAGCATGACCTAACCTAACATAAACCAACCAAATATAACCTTACTTAACATAACCTCATCTAGTTTACACAAGCCCAACCTAACCTAACATAGTTAAACATAACATATTAAGCTCGTCTAACTAAACCTAACCTAACTTAGCATAACAAAAGTTACCATATCTAAATTAGTATAACGGTCTAACCCAACCTAACTTAACCAAACTTAGCTTAAAATACTATCTTTAATTAAAATCTAATTTATTCTTGAATGACGGATCAATACTTTCTTAAAAAATCTGATTTATTCTCGTATATAAACAAATTGAGCTTTGAATTAGATATTTTCGACCGACTTATTATTTTTAAAATCTATGAATAATTTTACTAAACCAAGTAAATTTTCACGAATTTATTTACGATGACTAAGGCCAAATTTTTCTAGATAAAGAAGTGGAGAAGAGATGCCACCAATAATAGACACAGTAACAATAACAGGAGGAGATAGAGAGGAAGAAGAAGGGAAATAGATAATACAATTAGACATAAAAATGGAAAACAGAGATAAAGAGAGAAAGTAACTCACGATACAGTTTTCAACAAGAGTACTTAGCTCGATACAGTAAAATTATAATACTTTACCTAGAGATATAAAGACAGACATAAAAGAGAGAGAGAGAGAGAGAGAGAGAGAGAGAGAGAGAGAGAGAGAGAGAGAGAGCCACACAACACTGACACTCGCTATAGTTACTCATAATACTGTAGCTATTCGGGCAGCTAACCTCCGTCTCGCGGTATTCATGTCTCACACAACACAATAATGATCCTTGCTGTCAGAGTAAAGTCCACTCGATGACTTTCTAAACTATCTCTCTCTCTCTCTCTCTCTCACACCATCACGTCCTATCTCTGTGTAAGTTAGTAGCTAATTGGAGTGTTTTGCGCGCCGGGTAAAAACATATATATTACAGTACAATT
Organism: Homarus americanus; assembly: GCF_018991925.1. Taxonomy (NCBI): domain Eukaryota; kingdom Metazoa; phylum Arthropoda; class Malacostraca; order Decapoda; family Nephropidae; genus Homarus; species Homarus americanus. The sequence continues at coordinate 6,001,633 of NW_024720711.1, read as the reverse complement.
CAGGTGTGTGTGTGTGTGTGTGTGTGTTACCATATCAAGCCACTCCACCTCTTTCTCATTCTCCACAGTACAGTAAATGAAATATTATGAACCTGACGTCTTATAGTATTATACAAAAAAAAAATTACACTTTCCTCTTCGTGCGTGAATGATAAAGACAAGATCAAATTCACTAGTACTTGCGCTTTCTCTTAGTAGTGATTCTGAGATATTAAAAAAGATGATTGCGCTAACAGGAAGTAATGAAGGCAGGTGATGAGCATGAGGTGTCACTGCTTGAAACACATCACGCAGTAGCGACTAAAATTATACTGTAATGAGATCTTATGTGCCTGCAGGCGATGACAGTAATGGCTGGGTCTTCATCGACTACTGCAGGAGGGCGAGGGAGAATATAAGGCAGCGGAGGGCCCGAGGGAGTATCAGTGTGTGTGTGTATCTTGTCTCAAGCACAGCCATCACCCACGGTATCACGGAGGTTCTCACCCTACTGGCTGCGTCCACTATATTGTTTACAGGTAAGAACTGGCTGTATGTACCTGTGTGTATGATAATTGTTTACAGGTAAGAACTGTGTGTGTGTGTGTGTGTTAATTGTTTACAGGTAAGAACTGGCTGTGTGCTAATTGTTTACAGGTAAGAATTGTCTGTGTACCTGTGTGTATGATAATTGTTTACAGGTAAGAACTGTCTGTGTGTGTGTGTGTTAATTGTTTACAGGTAAGAACTGTCTGTGTGTGTGTGTTAATTGTTTACAGGTAAGAACTCCGCGTGTTTCTATCGTATGATTGGTTTAAGGTCGTGCGGTTCTTCGTCATCAGAGAGAGAGTGATCCACATACCCGTCTTCCTTCCCCCAGCCCGTCACATCATGGCAGAATTAGCACTAGCCAACGTAGCGTCAGTGATCGTCGCTGGCGCTGTGGGTCTGGGTATAGCTGGTATCGCTGCGGCCTTCTCCCGAAGACACTACGGGGGTCGTCCTTATAGCTACCGCTATCGCCACCGCCGCTACCGCCGCTCTCCTGTACAATCCAAGAACAACCTGGAGAAGACGATGGAGATCATACGCAGTGAGGACGTGTCCGGGTGTGGTCTGAGGCTTATGTGTGAAGTGGCAGGTCTCAGGAACCAACACCTCACGATGGAGGAGAAGGCCATACTAGACCTTGTGGGGTAAGTGTGACCCACGTTTAAATAAGTCAGGGATTGAGGGGCATTTCTTCTCGGTAAGGAATCAGTCAGGCGGATAATTCGTTTATCACGTGTCAGGTACATGACTGAGCAGGAGTGATATAACACACGTCAGGATACACCATCACACTCACTGTTCACAGATGAACAATAAAGCTTTAGAAAGTAGTAATTTAGTTTTGTTGTTTGAAGAGTGTAATAATAGCTTTCAAATACATTGACAATTAAATATTATGCATACAATATTTAAGATAAGTAGTTCCTAGATACTTCACTTATTAAATGAAGGTTATGGCACTACTACTTCTATTACTAACCCTTTTTGCACTTTACAGACAATAATATACAGACAATATCTTGCATTATACCACTGCGTCATAACCTTTAACACCATCTCATTATAAATCGACACTCCATCAGATTAATCCGACAGACTCGCAGATATACCGACAGATCACCAAAACTCGTAAGTATGAATATGGGTGTCTAATGGTATTCGAATCCATAAAGCTCTCAAACAGTCCTCCAGCAGTACGGTATTCCGTTTTCATTGTTACTGAGTATATTGTAATATTATCAATGTCATTAATATTTGCCCAATTGACTCCCATGCTTTTATAAAATGTCTGTAGACACACTTTCTCTAACTGTTATGAAGCGTGTCTCGAGTATTGTTTCAATTATATTCCATTTTATGAAACTGATTCGAATGATAATTGTTTCGAGTTTCAACTCTTCAAAATAAACTGAAAAGTAGTGGGAGTAAAGTACAAATAGGGGTACTACTACAGTAATACCTCGTTAATTAGGATTAATTGGGGGAAAGGTGATCCGAATTTGAAAAATATCCCAACATAAAAATGAATGGCAAATTCACAGAAATAATGAAAAACGCACCATAGTAATCAGTAAACACAAATAAAGGTGATTATTAACATAAATAAGTGCTTACCTTTAACTCCAAAGGGCTTCTGAAGATAGTGTAGAGGCGGTGAAGGTAGGTTAGTGTGGGGCTAGTACAGTACAGTACTATTAGATCACTTATACATTAATTTCACAATATCAAACATCTCCACTAAAACAATTATTATAGTCCTTCATCAGACTCGTCACATTATAAAATCTGTTGAGGAGGTTCAGGAAACGGAGTAATAATACCACTGAGATCTGACACACCACTAACACTTGAACAAGAAGCGAAAGGCTCAGGAATCAACACATTGTTCACCACACAATCTGGATTAAGCGACATTATTAGACACATTTCCACTTAGTAAAGGGGTATCACACTGGGCAAAATTTCTGCAGTTTTCGGTTCTCCTTTCCTCTTTTTTCTATCAAAATCCTGACTTTTCCAATCACATGCCCAGCTGTAGCACCGGTAGCGCATCGCCGTCACTCCGTACAAAACAATAACATAGATGGCGGGTCGTCCAGAAATGTTCTCGTTTCAAGCTTTTCTTGAGGTACACTCGCAACAAAAAGTATCGGTGCATACTGTAGTGTGAACAATTTGAGACCAGTGACGATAGGTATTGGGAAAGGCGAGTTGTTCCAGCCGTATGTTGGCAGCCCTGGTCAAGTGAAACAAACCATTATAAATAAGGTCGGGAAGTGATAAATAGACAGTATGAAATATGAGGAGCTCCATGTTAACAAAATTATTTGTGATACTTGTGAATACTGCCACATTAATTTATGCGACCAAATAAACCACTCAACCTGGTCGTCCTGAGGGGTGGTGCAGCGTGGACGGCCGCTCCGAGACCTGTCGTCTGTATCACCAGTTTCGAGGTATCGCCGAATCCATCGTGCAGCGGTGTTCCTGTGGACACCAACCCGCTGGCTTATCTGTGACGCCGAACCCTTCGTTATGAAGGGCAATAATAGCTCCTCGTGTTCCCTCTGAGGTTTCCATGTCGTCTGGCATGTGTAGATCTCTATTGCTTCATATTGCCTCTGTTTTACACCCACGTTCACCGAGACCGAACCCTCGCTCATCATTCAGTCGACACAAAGCAACAATCCGAAAAGAGGAAACAAACACACTGATTGTCAGCCATAAGGCAACACTTAGGGGGGGGGGGGGTTATGAGGATACACTTACCAACCTTCCCGACATATCACAGTGTGTACCTATTGTTTCGAAAGTCGTCGATCTCACCCTGCACCGATACTTGTTGGTGCGAGTGTACAATGGATGTCTGAATTCCCACAACACTCTACATTCCCTCACTTTATCAACAAGGGAAATTTCGGAGTCCCTTGTCCAAATAATTCGTAAGGCTTGAGAATCCACGCTTGGCCGTGCTCAGTCGATGTAAATAAACGTCAAATGTAATGTTATATGTAATTTATATGTATAGCAAAAAAATCTAATGCTTATATAGTTGCGTTAAAATAACTTAAAATTGATTCCTAATAATTTGTTTTAGTAACACAAAGGCCTTTCAATTATAAATATACAGTAATAAAATCTCAGTTGGACCCGAAATCCAGTCAAAGTTTGCCTGAGAACTCCCGTACTTCAGATCTCATTTGTCAGGCTGGCTAATTATTGACCGAGAACGGTGGTATCGCCGTTTTTCTCCCGAGGAATGCAGAATTTTGTCCAGTGTAATATCCCTTTAACGGGTTTCGGCACGAACTTGTCCGTGTCACCTCGTGTAAATTACTTTACTTATACTAATTACTTAAACATGTGCTTGTTTTTATAATTTTGAATCAGTCTTCTATTTCTTATTCAAATTCTATCTCGTCCATCAGCCCAGGCCAGATGCCGAGGTCAGGGTTCACGCCCAAGGGCGCCCTGCAGGAATACAAGCTCGCCAAAGGTCTCGGACAGTCCGGCGGTAGCTGTGGCCAGGTGTACTCTACCTGTCCCTACAGCGGTGCCCAGCTGGTACACACTGTCATGGGCTACTTACCTTAGGAGACAACTGGCCTTCGAGACCCGAGGAGACCACTGGCCCTTGGAACCATAGGAGACCACTGACCCTAGGGACCCCAGGAGACCACTGGCCCTAAGGACCCTAGGAGACCACTGGTCGTGGAAATCCTCGTTAGTTATTCCTGGGAATGTTAACTTTGGTTCCAGTTATTAACTGAGACCTGCGTTATTATTTGAGACCTGAGTTATTAAGACCTGAGTTATTATTAAGACCGGAGTTATTTTTAAGACCTGAGATACTATTAAGACCTGAATTATTAAGACCTGAGATATTTAGACCTGAGTTATTATTAAGACCTGAGTTATCATTAAGACCTGAGTAATTATTATGACCTGAATTATTTAGACCTGAGTTATTATTAAGATCTGAATTATTATTAAGACCTGAATTATTAAGACCTGAGTTATCATTAAGACCTGAGTAATTATTATGACCTGAATTATTATTTGAGACCTGAGTAATTGGAGTTTCCAATAACGGAGAAGCTGGGGTTCCTAACGCCAGTCACTCTTCTGAACAGAGAGAACGGGAAGTGTGTGCATCACCCTCAGGTCTAATGGCTCTATCATTGTCACCGTCCAGCCTGGAACACCACCATGGTTCAGGTTCTGGGTTTCAACTAATTAATGGTCAGAATAGTTTTCATTATTATATGTTTCAGTATAGAACGATTTGTGTGTTCGTTAAGGATTTTTGTTGTGTGTACATTAAGTTTACTCTGCGTGTAAAGACGTGAGCGATACTTCCTTAACGTCACTTCTACTGTTAGTCAAATATTTATCTACTTTACAAATTAAAAGTATTTATTATTATTGTTTATTCCATTGTTAAATGATCACGTGTTAACGATACAAATGTTTTATAATTACCTCGTAAATGTTCTCTTACTTATTAAATGTTCACTTAAAAATTATTTCCTTGCTGAATGTTTATCAGATATTCATTTGTTAGTTGTTCTCTTATTAATGTTCACTTATCAAATGTTTACTCACCAATTTGTAATTTTTTAAATAAATATTAAATGTTAATTTTTTCAATTTTTATTAAATAAATGTTTACCTGTAATTATTTACCAGCTGTATGTTGACAGGTCCTGGTGAATGTTAACTACTTACTGTATCAAACTGTTACTTATACATATGGTCTTTTAATTCACTTTCCTTCATAGTGTGTGTGTGTGTGTGTGTGTGTCACAACACAGGGGTAGGCCTAATTAACAACATTGTTCTATTGTGAAATTAAAAATAATATTAAAGTGAACATTTTGTTCATACAAGAAAACACTTAAAACAACAGATAAACTGACTATAGCGCGTTTTTTCCCCAGCTGAGAAAAGATGCCCCGCCCCCTCCCCAAGATATATAGCTAAATTATATAAAGATACATTCATTATTTCAAACATAAGCACGTAGGAAGTTTATGCTGGGTAAGATGCATTTTGTATATTATATTAAATGCATCTTCCGAAAGCGTGAATTTTCTACCAGAGTTTAACAGTTAATTCATGTATAATACTTCTGGTAAACTTCCTACGTGCTTATGTTTGAAATAATGAATGTATCTTTATATAATTTAGCTATATATCTTGGGGAGGGGGCGGGGCATCTTTTCTCAGCTGGGGAAAAAACGCGCTATAACACATCTCTTCTTAACAATAAATAAAAGTAACTGATGACTGGTAGGAAATAACTTGATAAATATTAATACAAAATCATTTAAAAACAGTGAGACGTTGTTTATTAGAGTCCATACACTTACCACATGTTACTATAAAGCATTATAACATGATATAAAGACACTAGGAATTTAAGATACAGTGTCTAAGTATTATTTATTCATATACAAATACACACAAGATGTAAACTTTAATATGTTAAGTAATAAAAAATATATATAATCTTCTCTACCGACCATTTTCTCTTGTTTTTTGGTCGCGGTTATCAGGGTCATAATTTAGTGTAGTGGCTGGCTGGACCTGTGTACCCCGAGGCCGCACTCACCACATTAGGGAAGTTTATCGTCAACGCCTGAGAGTCTAGTGAGCCATGCAGACTAAATTGGTATATGTATCACCTTTATCCCTCATGGACCTTCATACAGACTACAGGAAGCTGAAGAAACAGACACACAACTGTCTGTCCCACCCTAAAAAAAAAAGGTATCTTCCACTTTCAATACAACAAACAAAAATTAAGGTATTGTTTAGAGCAATAATAAATAACAAACTTAAAATTATTTGGAAGTTAGTGCATGACAATATTTCACTACGTGCTTTAATGATATAGTAAACTCAATAATGCCAAAAGTACTGATAGCCAAGACGCGAGGCTCTACCACAACAAACGTGTGTGTGTGTGTGTGTGTAATGAGTTAAAGTATTTCACGTAATAACCACCATAAAGCAGCTGACAAGAAGACCTCGTGTAGTCCTTCCTCTGCTTCTACAACAAAAATGAGGATGAAAAGTTTCAATAATAAAGGAGGAAGAATGTGTAGTGTTGAGGAAGAAGTAGATGGTAAGTATTTGATCATCATCACCAACACTTGTATTCTTTCTTACTTTTATATAATACTGTACATGTGAGAGAAGAACACGACAACAACAACTAGAGGTTAAAAGTGAAGCAAGCAAGCTTGTTTGTTTACGAAATATAAATACACCTTCGATCTAGTATGATAACATTAGCCTATAGCGCAGCACAACACCCACATGCGCCTCTGGTATCATTATTCTCGGAGGGGTTCCCAGGCTGACTGGTAGACCAGATCAGAATTACTGCTTGAAGAAGGTGTCGCGGAGACTGACGGTTCACTGGGAGACACTGGGGTCTTATTAGTGGAAGCTGGAGGCCCCCTGGAGGAGACAGGAGCGTTGCTGACAGACAGTGGAGGCCCCCTGGAGGAGACAGGGGCGTTGTTGACAGACACTGGAGGTCCCCTGGAGGAGACAGGAGCGTTGCTGACAGACACTGGAGGTCCCCTGGAGGAGACAGGGGCGTTGCTGACAGACACTGGAGGCCCCCTGGAGGAGACAGGAGCGTTGCTGACAGATACTGGAGGCCCCCTGGAGGAGACAGGAGCGTTGCTGACAGATACTGGAGGCCCCCTAGAGGAGACAGGAGCGTTGCTGACAGACACTGGAGGCCCCCTGGAGGAGACAGGAGCGTTGCTGACAGACACTGGAGCTTCTCCGGAGGACGCAGGCTCGTCACGGGTTGAAGGTCTGGTATGAAAATGTACATGAGGTTTATAAGTGTCTGACTCTTTAAGATTTGGTCTCTCTCGCCCCGGTGGCTGGTGTATCATTGACTTGTACATGAAGCTCGTCACCCGGCGGGGCTTACTGGAGGCTTGTGGCAGCTCGGGAACTGGCTGTGACCTTTCAGTTGCTTTCAGAGACTCAGTGCTGGATTGAGTTCCTGATTCTTCTGAAGGTTCCTCACGGCTTAACACACTCGACAGCCGGCGTTTCTGAGAACTAAGCTGTCTAACTCGAGAGAGTTTCAGACGAGGAGTGATCCTCTTGCGACTGAAGGCTCCTGGTGGGAGTCGATCTCTGAACTTCCTTCTTTCCTGGACCTCTTGAGAACCAAGAACTACATCCCCTGAGGGCTGTTTTTCAGGAGGAGACGCTCTGTTCAGTGGATTAAATCGAGAACTCACAAATCTTCTCTCTGGTGCACGAGTTCTTACTGACATTCGTGTGCCATTGTGTGTGAACCAGGGATCCGCAGAGGTTGATGGGCCACCCTGAGGGAGGAGCTGCGTGGAGGGTTGTGTTGTTGTGCTGTATCTGGACGATATCTTGATCTGGGTGTTGGGTGTTGTCGTCTCTATAGTAGCAGACGTCGTTGTGTCTGGCAGTGGACTGGTCTGGGGTTCTGTTCTGGCCACTGTTAGGGAGGTTCGTGAAGACACCAGTGGAAGCCGTCTAACTAGAGGTTTATTGGTTGTAAGTGGCTGCTCTACTTTTATTTTTTCCTTTAATGGAATTGGATGAAGCCAAGAAGATGATGGTCGAGTAGAAGTGATGACAATATCAGAGAAAGAAGGGGAGGTAACTTCTCTGTTCTGGTTGTCTTCATCACTTTCCTCAGATAACTTCAGTTTGGGCTGAAGTTTAGATGGATGTGAATATTCCTCCTCTTCGCCATCCTCCTCCTCCTCCTCCTCCTCATCATCATCATCAAAGTCGTCACGTGGGAATATTGGACCAAAGTTTGGGTCGTTTGACCAATCCTCTTGTGGAAAATCATCATAATCTGCGTTATACCAATTTTTAACTGTCGGTGGCACTGTCTGTATGTGTGTGGGTGTGTATGTCGGGCGAGTGATCACTGGACCTGGGCTGTGTGCAGGACGAGAAACTTCCATTTGTTCCGAGGCAGAGTCTGGGGAATGGTGAAGTATAGTGTCTGGTGACTCCTGCTGGTGACGAACTTGAGGTATAAGTTCAGGTCCTATAGTATGTCTGTTGATGGAGTCTTTGATTTCTTCAAACATCATTTCGTCGGGAATGTCAGAGTCATCTTGGTAAGTCTCCACCTCGTAGTAAGAGTCCTCAACTTTCTCAACAGTGCGGGAGGTGTTGATGTATGAGAATGAGTCTGTAGGGAAGGAGTTATTTGAGGTGCCGCTCGGTAGCTTTCCTGGGTGGTATTCAGTCATGATTTCCTTCTCGACTATTTTTGACTGACTTTGTTTCCTCACTCCATCGTGTTTTGTGTCTACCATCATCGGTTTATCGCTTGTACTGGGTTCTTCCCTTCCTTCAGCCACCAACTCGGGCTGGTAGTCTGGTAATGGTGTTGGAGATCCTACTATCTCCTTTACCTCGTCCTTTGCACCTGAATTTTCCTTATGTGTCTTTACCTTCGTCGACGCTGAATTTAGAGAATCAACATCTTGTCTCCTTGATTCATAAAGTAAAATTCCCAAATAATCTTTATCGTAGAAGCTTCCATAATCCGGCATCGGTATGTTGATCTCCCTCACCTCAGCACTTGGTCTGAATGGTGGAGGTGACCAGGTTAATTTGCCCCGCTGTTCCTGAGCGTCAAGTGCAGAGGGAGCAGATGTTGTGAAGATGTGTGTGGAGGGGCCTGGGTCACCGTCATGGAGGAGGGGCACCTTGACCCCCTCCCCACCCGACACTACATCATCCTCTACATCAGCGCCCCACGAGTTAATCCTTTCCTGGCTGTCGTCCATCTCTCTGTCATCTGTGGAGTCCAGTCCTGGCACATGTGTGGTGAAAATATGTTGCAGGTGTGTAGGGATGGTGGTGGGGTAGTGTGTGGTGGGACTTATAGTAGCGTAAGTAGTGGCAGGTGTCACTAAAACTGATTCTTCTGTAGTTGTTTCCTTGTCTTCCCAAGCCAATAATTCGTCATTATTTTCTTGGTTCAAAGTCTGATCGATTACGTCTCTTATTCCCAGTTTTCCCTCAGTTATGTGACTGGAATATATATGATCCTCAATACCTGATACAGACAAGCTATTTCCACTACTATAAGGCGCCTCAGTGTTCGCTGACCCAAAACTGATACTCGTAAAAGCTTCAGATGTTATATGATTAATCAAAGGAGTTTCAGTGACAAAGATGTCTGACTTGTCGAAATTTATCTTCTCGAAAGATTTCCCGGAACCATCAATTTCATCATCATAATCTTGAGCGTCAGAGACTGGCGGCGTGGACAGTGGCACCAAGTTTTCCCTCCACGGAATATAAAAGACTGGACGGCCTCTCTTCTGCCTCACGCCGTCTGTTTCTGGCGCCTCTGTTGGTGAGGTAGACTTATCAGGCTTCTTATACGACAGTGTCGCCTCCGTGTATGGAAGAGACCGCCTACGTTTCTTTGAATGTGACTTTTCATCGGGTGAACTTGTATACTCCTTCATCACTTGTTGTTTTGCTTGCAGGTATTCGTCGTGGCCGGGGATCAGTTGAGAAGGATCCAGCGGCGAGAGAATGAATTCATGAATGTTGTGTTTACTGGGATTCAGTTTGGGTGTCGCGAACTCGTAGGAGGCGGGAGTGGTCCTGGTGAACTCAACGCCAGGTCTAGGTGTGGGGATCTTGTTGACTCCGGGCCTCTTGGTAAGCCTGGAGCGTTGTGTGGGGCGTCTGGTCACTCTCTTGTAAATTTCATAAGCTGGGGTCGTCAAACTCACCCGATCTGTTGGTTTTGTGCGGACGTAGGTCTTCTGGTTGATTCTGATGCTCGGGTAGACAGGCGTGGTGCTTGGGACAAGTCCATTCGTTGGATAATACCGAGAAAATACTGTAGACGAGGACGGGAAAGCGTAGTTGTCTGTAGTTGTCGTCAAGCTACTGATGGGTGTGGTGAATGTCGGGGTCTTCGTCATTGTGAACGGATACAAAGTTGTTCTTTTGGCGACAGGTCTCCATGGTGTATAGCTAAAAGCTGCTCCAGAAGAGAAAGAATTCGTCGTAATTTTTTTTTCTGGTTCTCCCTCAGGACTGGGAGTTGTGGAAAATAGTTCGGTTATGGGTAAAGAAGTGCTAAGCTCCCGGTAAGGAAGTGGTGATGTTTTGACGTTATTGGCTTTAGTGAAGTGCCAGTAAGACACTTCTGTTTGCTGGGTCGAGTTGCGGGTAGCGCGGTGGTCTTGCAGGTCGGGGGTCACGAAGTACTCTGGAGTGTCTTGCCTTAGTTTTATCTCCTCTTCCATTTCAATTCTCGTGTCTTCATCCTGTGTTGAAGTGTTCTCTCTGATTTTGTTATTGGGAGGCTCGAGCACTATGGCCGCCTGGTCCTCCCACGAGGTTGGGTCTCGGTAGTGGTGGTTGTTATACACGTCGTGTAGGTTGGTACTCTCCGTCGAGGACTGAGGCTTGGAGTAGCTTTTCCCGTAAATGATCTCTGTGGTCATGTAAGGTGAAGGGGATGTCACCGCCTCAGGTGTGGACCGCCAGCGGGTCCCTGGATACCCAACAACTCTGTCATAAGTCCTGTTCTTAAATCCTGATTTATATTGTAGATCAGCGATGACCTGGGTCTCAGTACGACTGGGGACCCGCTGATACCGTCTCTCAGGACTCACCTGGGGTCTTAAGGGTCCCCTGGATAGGGTCGGAGCCCCGGGGAAGCAGACGACCCTAGGGCAGCAGTCAGGGTGACGCTTAAGAGGAAAGTGTCTGATCTCACAGGGGTAAGGTAGGCGCTCTGGGAGGGGGTCACAACTGAGGACAAGTGAGGTATTTAATAATAATAATGGCTTTAATTATAATAATCTTCACTATGATAATAGTTATAATTCAAAATAGATATTATAGTACTGCTAAATAATGAAAAATAATCATTAAAAGTGTCATCGTATTAATGATAACTAACTGATTAATAAATATCAAGTTAAGTGAATAATTAACTATGCGTTTAATAAGCTAATGAGTTAAATAACCAATTACAGTGTAACTACTTAATCCTCTATGTCACTAGTTTGTATTAGACAATGATGTTAGGTGACAGCGCCACTGGCATCAGTATTACCGGACAGTATTTACTAGACACTTGCTCATAGTTTAATTACCATGGGTGATGTAATTATATAAACACACAGGCAGCCACGGTCATTTGAGAACAACAGTCGCTTCACTATCTAGCCGTGTTCACTATTCGTGAATAAAGTCGTTTAAACGGTAGCTACGTTCACATCCTTCAAGTGAACAAAAAATGAGTGTCTAGCCTATCCTAACCTAACCTGACCTAACTTAACGCTAACGTAACCTAACTTACTACTAACCTAACGCTAACCTAACATTAACGTAAGCTAAACTAACGCAGCCTAACTTGACAACATAGTAACACTTGACAACAACTCACAACTGCTCTTCAAGGATGGGTTTGCCAGCGAATGTTTTACACACCAGACGGCGACACCTGGGCAGGTACGCCCGCTGACCTAGCTCCATGAAGCCTCCTGGGTGAGCACAGCCTCCTACACCTGTGGACAACAACAAGGTAAGATATACACGAATAATGAATGAATACCTCGAGTATATCACCCACACACCCGTGACATGAAAACACTCACAAAACATTACTCTTTCACACACACACACACACACACACACATCGATTCCCACACTTCCTGTTATTGTCTCCCATATTTTAAGAGGTTACATCCCGTAGAGGAAATTGGGTCGGCGAAATTCTTTGATGGTGAACTAAACTTTCCTCAAATTCACAAGAGCTGCCGGTTGTTGCTCCCACGTGATGTGGGTCACGGGCGTCACTGTGACTGTCGACGCGGGACCAGGTAACTGAGCCAAGACTGTCGTGTGTTAACTGGTGTTCCCTACATCCGGGAGAACATGGACCTTTCGTTGACTCTTTTAACCTCTTCAACGTGATGACTTTACACACTGTATACAATGTTATCTTACTCTAAGGAATATTTCATCGTATTGGAAGTTAAAACATCGTACTAACAGGGTTAAAACATCATATTGACCGGTGTAAAACATCATATTGGACGGTTTGAAACATCTTAATAAGAGGGTAAAAACATCGTACTGAAAGAGTTAAAACATCGTATTTAAAAGGTTTAAACGTTTTCAGAAGGTTAAAATATCGTACTTAAAAGGTTAAAACATCGTACTGAGTATATGAAAAATCCGTATTTAAAAGGTTTAAACAGCATACTGAAGGGATATCATAGTATCCAAGATATTGATATCCCTTACTCATGGCTGGAAAGCACCTTACTTTCGCTACTGACTGCAATATGCTGCTTCCTGCCACAAGGAAATTTCACTACTATCGTCACCGTTTCTCCAGTAAATGAAACTTGCCTGACTATCTGCATATTTACTCAAGTACAACGATTTACGAATCAACTTTGTACCACATATAGACTGAAACAATGTGTGTGTGTGTGTGCCAAAGATGGAGAGAGAGAGAGAGACACACATACACATGAACAGAAAGTAACAAGGAACAGAACACAATGTAGAAGATAAGCAGAATGACACTTTACGGTAAACTATACATGAATTTACGGCAAAACTATACATGAATTTACGGCAAAACTATACAGGAATTTACGCTAAACTATACAGGAATTTACGGTAAACTATACATGAATTTACGGCAAAACTATACATGAATTTACGCTAAACTATACATGAATTTACGGCAAAACTATACATGAATTTACGGCAAAACTATACATGCATTTACGCTAAACTATACATGAATTTACGGCAAAACTATACATGAATTTACGGCAAAACTATACATGAATTTACGGCAAAACTATACATGAATTCACGGCAAAACTATACATAAATTTACGGCAAACTATACATGAATTTACGGCAAAACTATACATAAATTTACGGCAAAACTATACATGAATTTACGCTAAACTATACATGAATTTACGGCAAACTATACATGAATTTACGGCAAAACTATACATAAATTTACGGCAAAACTATACACGAATTTACGCTAAACTATACATGAATTTACGGCAAACTATACATAAATTTACGGTGAACTATACATGAATGAGAAGGACACGAAGAACTCTGCTGGTATCCAAACGATAACTTAACATAAATTATAAGCGTTAGTTTGTCCTTCTACGGCACGAACGCTGACTGGTGGTCCATGCAAAGAGCAGAGACACTAAAGAGGAATAGAAAGCATATTTTAGTGTAAGACTTTATCAGAGAAAGAAACAAACAGAGAGGGAGAGAGACGTTAAAAGGGAGAGAGAGAGAGAGAGTAGGGAGAAGTTAAGGAGATAGAGAGAAAGAAAGGAAGAGATAACAGATCAAATATACCTGAATAACAAAGAGAGAGAACGAGAGATAGGACGTGGGAGATAGAGAGAAAGAAAGGAAAGAGATAACAGGTAAAACATACCTTTATAACAAAAGAGAGAGAGAGAGAGAGAGAGAGAGAGAGAACTGGGGCGAGAGAAAGTCTAATGTTCTATAATAACTGCAATGACACCAAAATATAGACCAATAATATAGCCCAGGTGTACACAGGTAAGACTTTAGTAGTAGTAGTAGTAGTAGTAGTAGTCACGAAGACCCATAAATAGCCGTCATTAATACTGTAAAATTATCTTCATTACTCAAAAGGCTCACATCATAACACCACTCCAGTCCTCACAACTAACACAACCTTCACACTCATGGGGTCCGACCTTGTGTGTGTGTGTGTGACAAGGTTAAAATAATATAGGCCTACCTTTAATATTTGTCTGCCTACTTTAAATATCCCTTAAATTTGTCTATCTCTCAGTCGATCTATCTACATTATTTATAAATCGTATGACACTCATTGCATTGGTTAGTGTATAAGTTAACGCCAGAGAAGTCATTAAAAATACTGTATAATATTCTTGTATCTGTTTATATGACTACTAACGTTTTTACTTTCTAAAAAAATGAGAACAACGAACTGCTGTGAAAGTCAAGTTTAGAAACGTATATTATTCATTTTTGTTTTTTGTCTATTGACCTTTTAATTTCATTATGCTTTCCAAGTAGAGTTGAAACAGATGTTATAATTCCAGAAAAATATATAATAGTGATAATAATAAAATAAAAATAATAACGATAATAATAACACCAAAAAGTTTCCTTCACATGTTAAACAGCTCGGAGAAAGTGGTAATTTTAGACAAATTATAACTGTGGCATGACTTGTAAAAATATTGTCTACAACAGATATTAGAAAGTTGAAGTATATCATACGGTAACTCTTAATAGTTCCTGTAAACGAAGTATGTCATTTACAGATTTTTTACAGTCAAAAACACGTGACCGAGAGTTTAAGTGAAAGGAATGTAACAGTTTGGAGGGGGGACACGGGAGAAGCCTAGCAGCAGCCACCACCTCACTAGAGGTCAGCAGTGTTCTGAGAGTAACATTGTTTTTAAGACTGTCGCTCTGATTATTATTATTATTGTTACTATTATATTAGTATTTATTTTACAAAACAGTCCACATGATTGAAATGTTAAACAAAAATCACATTATCTCTAACTGCTGCAACACATTATTACCGACACTACTACTACTATTATTATTATTATCATTAGTAGTAGTAGTTATTTTGTTTCATGATCATATATATATAAATATATATATATATATATATATATATATATATATATATATATATATATATATATATATATATATATATATATATATATATATATATATATATATATATATATATATATATATATATATATGAAAGTCAGTTTTAGTTATTCCCATAAAAAATTATCAACGGTAATACTATTAGGCACCGTTCACAATTATCAACATCTTCACAAGCCTACAAACCATACACTTTTTTAAGAACCCCCCCAAAAAAAAAGTTTACATAAATTTTCTTACCATGTAAAATACTGAAATACACACTTTAATATCTACACTCAAATTAAAAAAAAAGGAAAGAAATTTAGCACTATTAAATTAAGGAAACGTACTGACAACAGAGAATCCAAAACTGCCACACTACTAGTACGGTACAATATTTATATAGAGTCGACAACCAGTTCTGTTTACGCTTGACCTTCCCTTCTTTCCTGTGTGGCCTTCCTGGTCCTAGTGTCTGAGCGGTTGATATCTCTTAGGGCACTTCTGTCACATTGGCCATTTGTGACAGGAAGGTATGAATCGATATTTTTCGCATATACTGTATAATGGTGTACAACGGCCTTAACCCCCCACCTCCAGCCCACGGTTTGTACGCTCGTGAAAATGTTGATTATTGTCGCGCTTCAACTCACCTGTCGTCCTTCTGCGTGGTGCCCCAGGTCCCACAGGTATCCATTTGGTGCCAGCCTCACACCCTGGAACACCACTCATCACCATCACCAGCATCACCAGCAGCAGCACCTTCATGGTGACCACACGGCTCCTCACAGTACCTCTTGTAGGGTTACCAAGGTGGCGGGTTCAGTGGTGGAGAAGTAACTGCTGTCTCGTTCTCTCTCCCTCTCTCTGATGATAATAATAATAATAATAATAAGTGCTCTGATGTGTCACAGTTCTTTATCACAACTGCGGCATCACACTGGGCTATGTTAGAGACAGCGGCAAGTTCCTCATATTCATAAACCGTCATGTGCCTTCACTTAGGGGCGAGTGTGATGCTTACCATGTGGTAGTGACGTCACACCTCAAGTAACAGTAACAGCATTGCCCACCAAGTAGTAGTACCTTCAAACTTCTTCAAGTAGCTGCAACGTCACACTAGTCTGGAAAAAACAATGTCAGCGTCCACTAAGTAGCAATAATGTCAAATTTCTTCAAGTAGAAGTAACGCATTACTTCTTACGTAACTAATGTTGCACTTTTCAAGTAACAGTTGTGACAGTCAATTAAGTAACAAACGCCAAATTTCTCAAGTTGAAGTAACGTCTACTCCAACAAACAGCAGTAACGCAACACACACACAACGGGACATAACACTCGCTTCCGTTACGGACACGTGACTCACCTAACCCTCCAAACACTGGCTATACACAAGTGACCGCTGTAGACGCAGAACTGGAGGAAGCCAAGTGTTGACATGCCATGTTTATGTTGAATCCGGAACACGGTTTGCCTGTCGACCGCAGAAAAGTCCCGTGTTTACGTAGCTGTCAGTTCATGTAAGGATAAGATCAAGCTTTCGTATTTTGAAGTTGTGCAAAACCCAGAGTCAGAGTATTGTTAGGGTTGAACACACAAGTTAGATCGCACTGTGGTTTTTCTTGACACTTTATACTTCCGTACTTTAATATTTCCGAGGACTTGACGACAGGGACTAACGCGTCAGGTACGAGGCCTGTCCTTGCTGGTCATTTCAGTAACTATGCTAAAGGTTCTTCTAACTCAGGAAACAATGGGATTTTTCTCTCTATTACTTGGGTCTTTGATGGCCACTGGAGGTAATTCTTCCACTAGGTCCAGGGAAACTCATAATCTACACCTCAGTTATTTGTGATAAAGGTTCCCTCCAGCTACAACTAATGCCGAGCCAGTCCAAGTTTTCCTCTGGTTAACGATGCTGTGTCGTAGACCAGCCAGCGACGACTCCAAGAGAACGTTCACAACGACAGCTCACTGGCAGACTCCAATAGTTCCAAGTGACTCCTACAGCGACAACAACACCACCGACATCAGCGGCACAGGTGTCACCAGCGGCAGCAGAGGAAGCAGTGAGAGGAATAGGCTGTGCACGCGCCCGCCTCCCGCCTGCCACGGTTTCTCCCTCGCAACGGCCACCACCATGACCCTCGCTTTTACCATGAGTTGGATTCTGAGATACCCGAGTGTGTGTGTGTGTGTGTGTGGTGCACCACCTACACATCCAATCACCTGCTCACCCACCTATACATCCACATGCACGTCCCACCTGCAGGAAAATATTAAGTTGAGGGACAGGTGATGTACTGTACCGTTGTGATATTCGTTAGAAAAGTATTTGGTAACGGTGGTGGTGGGAAAACAGTTGTAAGTGGTAGTGGTCGTGGTTGAATTGGTGATAGTGATGGTAATGGTAGTAGTCGTGGTAGTGGTGTGTATGTGTGTGTGTGTGTGTGTGTGAGTGAACAAATGTAAAAATCACAAAAACATACTTGGGTGTACAAGTACTGTAAATACTAATAAGCAAAGTGATCCATTTAAACCCATAGCACACACACACACACACACACATACGGCATGTGTGTCAGTCATAAACAACATCTCGGGGGAAGATGACTTGCTACAAACCTCCGCTATCATGCCATGACAACTGGTGAGTATGTGCTGGGGTGTGTGTGTTGCTGTGTATGTGTGTATGTGTTGGGGTGTATGTGTTGCTGTGTATGTGTGTATGTGTTGGGGTGTATGTGTTGGAGTGTGTGTGTTGCTGTATATGTGTGTATGTGTTGGGGTGTATGTGTTGCTGTGTATGTGTGTATGTGTTGGGGTGTATGTGTTGCTGTGTATGTGTGTATGTGTTGGGGTGTATGTGTTGCTGTGTATGTATGTATGTGTTGGGGTGTACAGTATGTGTTGCTGTGTATGTGTATGTGTACATGTGTTGGGGTGCATGTGTTGCTGTGTATGTGTGTAGAAGTAGTTGTACATATTGTGTGTAAGCCTGTGTGGGTGTTTGTGTGTATAATCCAGCATGTGCACATGTAAACCTGTTATGCCAGTGAGTGTATGTGTGTGGAGGAGTGTGTGCGTCACCCAGTTGAAGATTATCATGTTAACAGTAATGTCTTCTGCTAACACACGACACACCCCGACGGGTCACGCCTCTCACACACTTTACTGTAGCAGCGGCTCCAGAATTTCTATATAGGAGGGGCTTACGGGTGGCAATCTGGTTGGAAGAGGGAGCTTGGGGACTTGTCTCGAAGCTGCGTTTGCAGAGCAAGCGCACTCTTTTTACTTAGAATGTATATTACATATCAATAAAAATAGCAGTTTTCTGAAGATGCATTTATTCACACTTTACATAAGATTGAGAAACAATGCAATTGTACATACAAAAGAATAAGAACAAGAATTACATAATGATATTACATCAATATGCAAGCCATCAAAATAATGAGGATATGATATCTTCATCCTTCAGCATCTTGGCTCTTTTCGAATTTATAGATATAACTGCAACATCTGTTCTGCCATCACTACTGCTGTTCCTCAAGTAAGTTTTTGTCAGTCGCAGACAGGAAAAACTGTGTTCACATGCTGCAGAATTAACTGGCAAAATCACACTGATGCACACCAGCTTATACAGATCTATGAAAGCATCACGGTATGGTTTGAGCAAAGTAGTAAACTCAAGTGGAGAAGTGATAGTACAGTATGACCCTGTTGTTTTTTCTCAAGACGTCGTACTTGATGAAGCTCAACACTTAAATTTTCCTTTTTGCTACCATAGTGAAATGCCATTTTCAGAATACAAGATTACTCTTTTAATGAAGCATCTTGATGATTCAACGCTGATGAACCCTTCAGTATGCTACACGAATTGTTTGAAAATCGTCTGTTTAATTCGTTGACTAACTTGTCTATGACAGGAGAGTAAGCATGTGTACAAAATAAATGAGAAGTAGTCATTTTCTGACGGTATCCAAGTTGAGAACCAACAACAAACTCTTGTAAATGGTGTGGCTGAGATCGTTGTCGCACTTTTTCTTGTTGAACATCAATACCAGCTGCTTCACACAAATGAACTGCATCTTGCCAGATACCCTGCCATGAATTTTGGGGTGGCTTTTGGGGGGCTGTTGGAGATAATCGGGAGGCTGCAGCCCCCCAAGCCAACCCTTGGCGCCGCCACTGCTTTACTGCCATATATTTTCTCAGTATCTCTCATCAGATAATACTGTATAAGTTCACAGCGTAACGCAATATGCAGTGTAGCAGCTTCAGCTGTGTACAAGACATAGCATAGCAGCTTCAGGTGTGTACAAGACACAGCATAGCAGCTTCAGTTGTGTATGACACAGCATAGCAGTTTCAGGTGTGTACAAGACGCAGCATAGCAGCTTCAGTTGTGTACAATTTTATTCAGTAAAACTAATAGACAGACGTGAGTGAAGGTAGACGGTGATGATGATAACTTTACCTCATAATTATATGCGGTTAGTACACGCCCGTTTTGTCACGGTCGAGGGGTGAGTCAAGACAAGACAGACACCCACGCTGATATACATACAGACAGTGAGGGTTTAAGTAACTCACACTTCTGATTCCAACATGTCGACATTGTACTTCTCTCTCTCTCTCTCCAATTAGTTCCTTCCGCTCCTTTTCATTCACCTGTGAAAAGCTGATTTCCGTCAACACAGCAGTATCATCAGCAGCAGAGCAGTGGTAACAGCAGTAGTAGTACTTTTACTTTTTACCTTTATCCTCTTCGCCACTGATCGGCTCGTTAGCCAATTGAGCGATCAGTCACGTCTCTGTTATGCACTGTTGGCAAGTACTGGGCATGAACTGGTTCCTCAATGTATCTGAACCTGCTCCAGTGTTGGTCAAGTCTGGTCTTGAAAGAGGTCTCACTCGGTGCCGTCACAACACTCTCTGACAGAACAGCAACAACAGTAAAATAGCAACAGTAAGGTTCACCCCCGTTTAACGCACGAATAAGTTCATTATGCAGTTAATTTCACCACCCACCACCGCTTAAATATGTTCACTCTCCAGAAACGCAAAGATATTTTCAACATTCAGCACTGTCCACATACTGTAAGTTCACCGCTGTTCACCCCACGGATGCGTCCATTGTCCAGTTACGTCCAACGTCCAGATACGTTCACCACACACACATATATACGTTCACCGCTGTACACCACAGATACATTCACCACTCCAAGCTTAGTCAATAAATTTGTTAAACTAAAAAACCTAGCACCGCCATTCACACATTTTAACTTCCATTCCCCGGAACAGTTATCGTGGTGAGGTCTTAATGTTTCATTGTTACGAGCTGATGAAGCAGTTTGGAGAACATAATTCCCTCGGCGTTAATCTGCTGCGTTTCATGTAAAGCTTTTTTATTTTTATTTTTTCTGTGTTTTAAACTGTGGAGAATTGATTGTTTTATCTCTGTAAGAAAGTCACTGTGAGAATCTGTTGCGTAAGACATTGGAATACTACTCTCTCTCTCTCTCTCATCATCATCATCACAACAAGCATGTAGTTCTCCACTGTCATTTTCTATGTGAGAAATGACCGAGACGTCCCTCCCCCACACCCTCACCTCCCTATGTGAAGGTAATCATGTTACGTTTCCCTATCAGGCGTCACTCCCATAGTTAATATTAGTGCATTATGTCCATTATCAGTGAAAAAAAGGTAACAGTAATATATATATATATATATATATATATATATATATATATATATATATATATATATATATATATATATATATATATATAATATATATACAGTATATAAGACCGACCACATATGGGGGGAAGGGGCCGACGGATAATCGAAAAGGTCGGTTAATAGTACATAAAGTCTACGGAAATAAAACATACATTTTCAAAGTACCTTTCCCTAACCTACCTCATTTAAGTCCCTCTATTCATTTTTGTTCATTTGCCATTCATATTTCAATAGAATTTGCTTTAAAACATTAACCACTTTAGTAAATAAATATGAACCAGCACAGAAACCGTGAATAAAAAATGGAAAAGTCAAAGAACATGTCATCACAAAAATTGTGACCAAGTCCCAGGTTGCTGATCTGACTTTCTGCCTCATTTACACACAATTGCAGGGTCTCAATTGTTTCTCTTACTATTGACAACACAACATACATACAGGTACATTGTTTCTCACTCTTGATTTTTTTTTCATTTTTGCATTTCTTTATGGTTCTTTATTACTATTATTATTAGCATTATCGCCCCCCAGGCCCCGATATGGGTCAGTGACCTGTGCCCGGGTGGGCTAATCCCCGTGGGAAAAAAAATAGGGATTCGGGATTGACGGTTAATCCGAAAGTCGGTTAATCGAGGTTTTACTGTGTATATATATATATATATATATATATATATATATATATATATATATATATATATATATATATATATATATATATATATATATATATATATATATATATGATTCTCAGTGGCTAATTCAAGGAGGCAAAAGATGTCTTGAATAAAGACGAAAGCTAAGGTACGTTGATTTTATCAAGATTTATATATATATATATATATATATATATATATATATATATATATATATATATATATATATATATATATATATAGTATATATATATATTATATATATATATATATATATATATATATATATATATATATATATATATATATATATAATTTAATTCATTGGTATATACAGTATATAAGACATCAAACAGAATTTATTAATGTCACTTGTAAATTAATTATGCCTGAAACTTACCTTATGAGGTTACATCAACAATCTAGCATTAAGGAATAATTCATTTTTCTTGTCCATTGTCACAATAGTTGTGCTAAGTGAAAGTAATTATTACTTTCACTTTTTGAAACTTTTCTCGTTACAATACACACAGGGAGGCCACCGTGAATATACATTCCCATTTATTCTTTGCCATTCATTAATTATTTTTTACTGCTGTAAAAGTGGGTTTCTGCTATTATTATTATTATTTCTGATATCAGTACTATTGTTTTGTATACATTATTATATCATAAATATGTAATTTTACTGACCAATTAACTTTCTACTTAGAAAGTAGTGACAACAACAACACCGTGACGGGTCAAGTTGTTCTATATACTGTACAACATTGGAGTTGAAGTTGACTTGCAGTATGTAAGAGACATCTTTGCTTTCATGTTTTGAGTTGTATGTTTCAAGTTGTACCTCATGTTAGAAGGTGTATATGTCTTAAATGAGGGATAAAACGTGGGCAGAGGAGAGTTTTTCATGATGAAAGAGTTAGAGATCCCAGGTGAGACTCATGAAGGCAAAGTGAGTGTGTGTGTGTGTGTGTGTAGAGGTGTAAGCATGTGTTCGTGAGTGTGTAGTGGTGTATGTGGCAAAAATCGTTAACAAGTGTAATGATGGCTTAAACTCCATGCAGTTTTGGTCATAAATGTGAGGTATAAGAGAAAATGTTGAGTTAATGTCTCGACCAACATGCAGACGAGCACAGTGGAGAGAGGTGTGGGAAGGTACCCCAAATTCCATCATAGCATTGATCGTTAACTTAAAGGCACAATAAGGAAATTCAAACCGAATGACTGTATAGAATGTCGTAAAATATAGTTAACATACAGAACCTCTCGAAACATCAAGGAAGATTAAAAATAAACATATAGGTAGAACAAGAAAAAATTATTAACATGAACAACTATTATATAGAGGCAGAAGAACGTATATACCTGTAAGTATACAGTACAGTAACAGTTTTATTTATCAACAAAAGTCAACTTACACAACTAGAGGACAAATTTGGGTTTTGAGGCAAAGGCGGAAGAGGCAAGCAAGCACAGGGACCAGAACTTCAGCACACTCCCTCAGAACGCGAGGGGGTAATTCCATCCGGTCCATGAGCTTTACACACACCCATCCTGGATAACACACCAGCAACCCTACGAGTGGAGATTATAGGAAAGTGCATAGGTTCAGTAGGAGGAGCAGATTCCTGACACAAAATATATGCATTAATAAACTAATAGTACCTTTCAAAGGACACAGTTCAATAAAGCAGTACATACCTGGTAAGCCTCACAAATGGGGCTGCAAACTGATTCTTTTGGCAGAGAGTAAGTATACGACATGATTTCTTGCCTTACACAGGGAAGATTAGACTTTGTGGATGATCCTGGAGTGCTAGACCTGAAGGTGTTTCAACAATGTACAGTACTAAATTTTATTATAGCTGGTTCATCTCCTTGACTTTTATCAGACATCTTGGTGTTGTGGGAATGTGTTTGTCCCACCTTTAACCAAGAGTAAAAAAGGAAAGGATGTTGATAAAGTGCTATTGAGAAAAGGTAGAGGCTCAGAAGTAAAAAGTACAGGTTCAGATACAGAAGTTCCATATGTCAAGTGAATGACAACAAAAGTGTGCATATTGTGTCAACATTTGCCACAGAAACCCTCTCAGACCAGTATCCACATAAGACTACAAGCTCCTTTGTACAGTCTCGTTCAAGATTCTTTGAACACTACTGGAGACAGCTGGCAACTCAAGGCTGTTTGTTTACTATAGTACGTAGTATAATATGATACGAAACAACAATACTCAACCATTAATTAAGCAACGGGGAACTAAGTAACCAATCACCGATCACTTTTACATTCATTCATAATTTTTACTACTTACTATAGTAAACAAACGGCCTTGAGTTGCCAGCTGTTTCCAGCAGTGTTCGAAGAATCTTGAACGAGACTGTACATGTGAAGTTCAATACCCTGACATTATCAGCCAGTATGAGTTAATGGGAGGAGGTGACTTGCAGAATGCCTAATAGCTTTTTATAGAATAAATATAAGATAAAAAACACTACCATTCTCATTTCCACATGATTGACATGGTTAAGTGAACAGCTGGCTCCTATATAGATGGGATCCATACAACTTTCAGTTGCTAAGATTAGACATTCTTGAAAATCAAAACTGTATTTTCCTTGGTGAAAATGATCTGGAGATCTAAAGAAAAAATCCCTTCCACAATAGTGTCAAGAAGCCTAAGGTGGGAAAATCAGCTCAATCCTTCCTGATAAACCTATCCAATCTGATGGAGTTGACCACTGGCCTAATGTAGAAGATATAAAAATAATGTGCAAAAGGCCAGGTTACAAAGGTAAAAGAAATGTCTTATGTAAAGTGTAAGGTGAACTTGTGCCTAAATGACAAAACACAATTGTTTTGTACTTTTCCATACCTTTTTAGCATGAAAATACTGGTATCCCTCATTATCCAAATGGTTCCATTTCCCAATGACAAAAAGGGCGCTGTACCTAAATATTAAATTGGTTCATGAAAAAAATAAATACCTAACTATTGTACGGTAATTGTTAAACCAAATACAATATATATACTGTAGTCAATACCTTATCGGAAAGCTATCAGGGTTCACCACGGGGTGAGGTGGTGATCTGATTTTAATTTATTAGAATTTTTTTATCTGACCATCTTTAGGATAAGTGAGGATCAATGAAAGAGATGTTAGAATAAAATTTTCAGATTGTGTGGGACTTTTGTACAGTACCTTATAAATAACGTTAAATTTTCACTGGTTTTCTGTTAGTAATTAGTAACAAATTACCAGAATATTTGTTTAGATTTCTTTCAGTAATCTTTAATAAGAATTGTTGCTTTTGTTCAGTGTCCGTACAATTTGTTTTATTGGTTTTCTTTTAGTAATTTAAAAGGAGGTTTAATATTTATGTTCAATGTACAATTTATTTCACTGCTTGCCTTTCAGGTACAGTAATCCCCCAGGTTAAGGAAGGGATGCATCCTTGAAATGTTGACCCTAACATTAACCCCATTTTCCCACTGACATATATAAAAAACAAGTAATAAAAGCACACTTATGAATACAAATACACACTTTTTAGCACATAATGTACAGGATCTTAAAAAAGTATCTGCCAGGATGGATCCAATGACTTCCAAAATGCTACATTCAACTCATGTCCCAGGAGGGTTGGTATGCATGGCTTTGTGGCATACTGGTCCTACTACACTTGGTAACTGAACATCATATAAATTACACTACACAGAAATAGACACATTGCATTACTTATGTTAAACTATACAGTACACCAAAGTAAATGCCTATCCAAATATCTATCATCCGTGGTCTCATAGTGTTTATACATGTTTCATACAGTGTGGATAGATACATTTTTGAGATACCGTACACTGATTATTTTATATATGACAATAAATACACAAAATATTTTAATTTAACTTACTAAAAATTATGTTCAATGCTGTGTGAGGTGAGGTGGTGCAATGGGAGTTTTTCTCCCACATCAAACCTCCATTAAACATCAAGTTTTATATCCAACATAATTCCTTTACAGGCTCTTTTAGCACCACTGCTTTCACTTGCGCTTGATGGCCTCTTTCCACTCATCTTGAAGAAGGGGAATACACAGGACAGTCTTGAATAAGATATGTATACAAGTGTTAAACCCAAGAGCTGGGGTCCAGAAATCCAGTGAACATACACACACACAAACTGCATACCCAAGCTTGGTGGTAGCAAACACCAAGAAATCCACACCAAATAAATTTTAATATTTATTTATTTCTTCTATAACATCATTTTTTTCTAGAAACTTTTGAAAATTTGCCCCATTTCCGTAAGGTTGACTTTGCAGGCCATATCCCGAATTTAGTGGTCATAAATTAAAAATCTCGCATGGGCGATTTTCCACAATCTGAGTTTCCGTAACGTGGGGAATACCTGTACAGTATTAATGACAAGAGTTTAATGTACAGTTTTTACAAAAAAATAGAAATATTAATTAAAGCTGGTTACAAATTAAGGAAAGTCTAGTTAAACTTTCCTTATTTGTGCTAAACTTGTGGTAAAAAACATGGTGCAGCCAATCCTTCCCATGCCCAAGTGGACAAACTGATCCTCTATAGTAATTACTTCTTAAAATATACCTGTACTGTACTGTACTGTATATGGAAATGAAAATCACCAAAAAGCACCATAAGCACTTTCAAGACGTTTGGACTTCTGCCAAAAAAAGGTGCAAAATTTGTTTTCATGCATTTTAAGAATTTAGGCAGTAAAAGGTTAATGGTACTGGTATTAATTCCCAGCCACTTTGCTGCTGATTGTAGCTATCAAGGATAGCCAGATGACAGTGCAACCCTATAAACAGTGAAATCTTGATTTTGGCAGTGGGAATGTGCTGGGAATTCTGAACTTGATCGGACATGAGTAAATTCTCAACAAAAAAATATTTTAATTTGTTTACTGCTTAGTTATACACCTCAGATTAATCATATTCATTCATTTTTAAATAGTTATCAGCATTCTGATGGACATTGTCCCAACTGTGGATTAGGTTTAATATTGAAAACAGAACCACCACCTTTTAGTTTGTGATGTCCTAAGCATCTGAGGGTTTTTTTGGTGTAATTGGAGTTCTTCATTGCATCACTGCCCAGTACAGACCTTTACACACCTTTACAACAGTTATTATTTACACTGCTCATTGGCTCCTGACTCAATAACCGACATACATCTAAGTCCTTACCAAACAGTTTGGGAAGGTAAACAGTTTAGGTGGGGACACCCATAGTAAACTTACAAATGATAAAGCCGTGAGTTTTATTATGAGTACGATAGAATCTTTCCAGTTCTAACTCACAACAAACACTGCACTTTCCTTTGGTGCAGACATGTTAACTTTACTAAACATGTTGAATTTCAAAACACCAGCAAGGGATAACTTAACAGATTTTTATGACACAATTTATACTTTTGAGAATAAACGGTAATTATTCACTTCACTTGATCTCACAACTGTTAGTTGGTGTGTTAATTATCACACTTCATCAGCCAAGTAAAGTTGTGAAAGGAGTTTTTTTTATGGAGAGATCATATGGACAGGGAATGTGGTAAGAGTTTTACATCCACAATACACCTAGTGATGTAGCCAAGTACTGTATACAAGACAATGAATACCAATGTAACTTCCTACTAAGTTTGATCCAATGTTTTTCTCTTGCTAATTAGGTCTCATGGTGATATGCCTAAAATGTACAGTATACCAAGTTTACACAGCCTAACAGACACAAAGTACACTGCTCATAGTTAGTGTCTTATCCTATCCAACCCTGGAACCTGTACACAGCATATGAAGAAGCAGAAAGCAAAGGTGCTGAGCAAGCATTAAACTGGAATGAGGCCAAAACACAAACACAAAACCTTTATCTCCCTGGTGCAAAACTGAGGCCCATTTGAGATTGTTTGTGGTTTGCTTAATAAATTTTGGTTAGGAAAAACTCTTGAGGTGTATTTTCAAGCATTAGAAATGGTCTTTTTAACCATCATTGTTACAGAGAGAACCTTCTTCAAATTGAAGTTCTTCAAATCATAACTAATATCACCAACTGCTCAAGATCACCTGAGTGTTAATTAATTACAATACTGTACATAATTAGGATTCCCCTTGCTCAGGCATGATGAGGGCCCTACAAATCCCTACTAAGGGCCACCAAAATGCTGTCACAATTTTTTTTTGCATATAGTCAGGTTTGTGTTGTACAGACTCATTGGACAAAGGACTTCTGTATTGTACAATACTGTACTGTACATGAACTTGTTCCAAATGTAATAAGTTGTACTTTTTGTATGTATAGTAGCTAAGAAAAAAAAACTTCTAACAGGGTGGGTCTGATGACTTTATAAATTACAGTACAGTAAACAGTACGTACAACTTGTGATGCCTCAGGAGGGTTGGCATGCGTGTCTTCAACCCACCACCATTTAGTACCCAACACGGGGTGAGTTGGCATATTAGAATAAAATAAACGGTTAAGTGATTACTATCACATAGTATAAGAAGACAACACGCATATCCCAATACCTATCATCCGTGGTCTCATATTGTTTCATGCAGAGTATGCGCAGATACTTTTTTTAGCTACTGTACATATATGGGCAATAGGGGGGTGTATTGGAGGGGGTTGATATGAAACTATCTTTCAATTGAAACAATGGCTCTCCAATGCCAATTTCACTAATGCAAGATTCTTCACGAACA
The DNA here is from genome assembly GCF_018991925.1 of Homarus americanus. Taxonomy (NCBI): domain Eukaryota; kingdom Metazoa; phylum Arthropoda; class Malacostraca; order Decapoda; family Nephropidae; genus Homarus; species Homarus americanus. Next base: position 5,973,215 of record NW_024720711.1, on the reverse strand, counting down.
CAATTGTCAGCATTTACTAGAGGCAACCATGTACATTGGTAATATGACCCCGTTAAGTGCAATTTGTTTATCACTCACTTTGCCTGGGCACTAAACAAGGTAGGAGTAAAATTTCTAATACTCCAACACCCCTTTTATTTTATTTTTGGCTGGCTTATAAAACATTCTTCTACCTGGTTAAATTTAATTAGTTTTAATTCTGGCTAATCTTATAAAGCAAAACACTTCCTTATGAATCTTAAAAGCTTGTAAGCTAATGTTACTTTTGTATTTTATCCTATGGCAAGATGGTCTGCTTTCTGCTTCTAGCAGTTTTGCATTGCTTTATAAAAAGAAAAAGAGGGGGGGGGGCTATTCTGTAATATACTGTATATTAATTTCAACTCCCAAATTTAATATCTAACTCTGTGACTCTGTAGATGCTTGATTGAGACCCCATGAGAGATAATCTGGGGTTGTGGCTGCCACATACTCTTCCACCAGGTGCTGTACAACTTCACGAGAGTCATCTAATTCATCTAAGTTTTCTGCAAACATATTTTCCTTGCGGAACTGCTCCAAGAAAGCTTCTCTCTTCCGAAGCTTGTCATACTGCTTTAGGGTTCTTTCAAATAGCTGAAAATTAAAGAAAATAATGTCAAGTGTGAAATATCAGAAAATATTTAACAAAATTTGCCAAAATTATTTTGAAAGATCACAAAAAAGTCACAATATTACTCCAGCATCCATTTATGAATATGTAAACCCTTAAAAAAAAAATGTCATAACTGGATAGGTTAACTGACAGCAAGGCAATGGTAAATTTTGCTTACAATTGGTAGGCCACTTTAACTTCCAAAAATTATGCACTGATCTTTACAATATCTGAAACTGAAAATGACTACCTTTCTCTACATATCAACCCCTAGCTTCCTAAGGCAACCACTTTACTCTAATGACCACCTTAATATCAAAGCCAAACCTAATACAGTATTGTGTCTCAAATTGTCCTTGTATTGAGTCACCTATGCTATGATTTGAACTGCCTCATCTTTGCTGCCTAATTTATCTCAATTTATACATACAGAGTACAGGGATACCATGCCATTCACAACTCCACTTATCCGCTATTGACATTTTAATGCCCCTATTCAATATTCGCAAAGCATACCCCGCTTATTAAAAAAAAAAGAAGAAAAAATTACAGTACCATACAGTAATAATTCAAATGGCGAGGGCTAGCCACAACTCTGACATTCCACTGTAAGGTCTGCTTCACACAAGGGTATTTTTTCCACATGCAAGGACCCACGCAGTTTAGAAATTACAGTAATGAAGTTCAATGGGACCGTTTATATGGAACAAGTGCTCAGAAAATTCACACACGGGAGACACGTAGAACGTTCTAGAATTCCCCATATAGCAATGGTAAATGGTAGTTTAAATGTTTACACTTACAGTATTTACAAATGTCGTATACACTCACTCACTCACTCACTCACTCAGTGAGCTTTTGTATTGTTTTTATGGTATTATAGTTATTTTATTGTATTATATGGAGTGTACCTGTACTGCATATATAAAAAAAAAATTGTAAAATAAGAAATATGAATGAAGCATAGGTGTGTTTGGCAGACATATACCGAGTGCTTGGTCGACGAGAAAATGGTTAGAGAGATTTATGACAGCATAGTTGGAGGCAACAAGCCTAAAGACTCAATTAAGTTTGCTTGAATGAATTAACACAAAATGTTAGACCAATAAATCCTGGTAGAGATTAAAGATAATTCCTTGCATGTTGCATATAAAATTTTAAGTTATGAGAAAGTTTGTGGATTATAGTACAGGTACATCTACTACTCATTTCATCTTTTCTCCCACTTTCTATATTTCTCTTGCACCATTCTCAACTACCATTTTCTCCCTTTACTTGAAGTTTCTGTATCACTTGATCAACCCTAAATATAAGTGGGGAGAAGTACACATAACAATTACCTGTATACCATACAGTAAACCCTCGATAACTCGGCACATATGGGGCTCTGGCCTTGCTGAGTTATCCCAAATTCTGACTTATCAAGGCACCCCCCCCCTCCTACAAAAATACAACAATAAAAATTATCAACTATATATGTGTACAGTACATGTAATTATTAAATGTAACACTTACCAGCACTGCAGGCAAAGAATGAAGCATCATAGCAGGTGACACAGATGAATGGAAGGTGCCACAGAGGCATGGTAGGTAAGGCAGGTGGCCAGATATGACGAGATTTTCCCAGATAATTGTATATATCCCGGCATTTCCCGAGTTATACTGATACATTCCGATACCATATCCATGACGAGTTATATGAAATTCCAAGTTATCGAGGGTTTACTGTATACAGGTATACGTATTAAAAAAAAAATCAAAGTGGATAGCTAAGATTATACAGTATGATTATTAAGACTAGCACTTAATAAAATACCGTACAGTACTTACTGCAGAAATGTTGGTATGGTTAGCAAGCATCAGACCAGACACTCTGTGTGCAGACTGGATATATGGAGACTTCTTAGACAGAGCTACCTGGATGGAGGCAGGTCCCCAGGGAATGAACTGCGCCATCTTTCGTTCTCTGATCCGTTGTAGGGATTTATGTACTTGAGTTGGATCTACTTCACCCTAGAAAATAATATTAACATAAGTCATCTTGATTTGCGTCTCTTGAACTAAACTGCACTTAAATTAGATGCCAATTCAGAAACTGTCAATTAACATTAAAATATTCTGAGCTTGGTTAATTTGGATTTTTTATATAATTCAGGTGTTCCTTTTTTCTCTAATTAATGAGGATCACCCGAATTACTGTAAAAAAATCCAAATTAACCAAGTTCAGAATATTTTAACATTATTCGACAGTTTCTGAATTTTTTTGTTCGATTATTCGTTCATTTTCTGTTAAATTTGTTCAGATTGTTCCTCATTATTTCAACCAACAAACATACTCCATTACTATGCCTTGGCTGCCACATGAAATATTTTATTTGTACTTACTTTGCAAACAAATATTTTTTTGTATATGTACAAACAGTAATAATAAAGTAAGTAATACAGTAATAAATATATGTAACAATTACAGAATTCAAAATCAGGTCAGTGGACCCCAGACATGATCTTGAGTACTGTCATCAAGAAGATTATCCCTAATGCCCACTCTAGCTCAACTCGGGAGACTGGTCATATGACCCGATTCCTTTACTCTTTGTCTTTCTCCCTTACTTTGTTCTGTTAGTTGGCTGAAGAGGGTTCTAGTATACCAGAGGTCCATCAGCTTTGTGTTTATGAGAAATTCCAGCAGCAGGTTTCATTGTGATCCCTCTCTCCCTTTCACTGAATTACCATTCTTAACTCTTTTATGCAGACAGATGAACTGATGATGTCTAACAAACATTAACTGACTCACATAAACCTTATGAGTGACGAGCATTTATAACAAAACTTCATCAAAATTTCATAAGAAATACAGTGCATCACCCAGTGGGGCTTCATACACCTGCAGACAAGCTGGATTCAAGAGTTATGGGGGCCCAGGGCAAACAACTGGTGGAGACCCCCTGCCATCCCTTTTTTTTATTACAGTACAGTATTGCACTATAAAATGTCTATTGATGAAAAACAGAAGCACACAGTACATGTTAATAATAAAGTACTGTACTTATAAATTATTAACTTATCAAGAGGCAGTCGAGTCTTGAGGTGATTGACACAGGAGATGATTGTACGACAGTGACAAAGTACTTCAACTGCCTCCTCAGAGGCAGCTGTTGATTTACCCTCCTGTACTATCATGGTGGCAGCCCCCACTTACACGAACTTTCCCAAATACAAACCAGATTTTGGTTGTTTTTCCGAGTTGGGGATACATGAGTCCGGTGCTGGACCCCAATCTGGTTTGCTAGGGGATCCAGGTTGAGTGAGTCTGGGTTAGAGGGACTTTACTGTACTATGCAATGATGAACATTTACCTGCAGTAATTGTAATTTCACTTTTTTTTAGCAATGGAGGAATATTTTAACAAATTGTCAAAATACTGGTTATTTTACCCATAGGAAATTAAGTCTCTTACAGAGTATAGTTCTTAAAATGAAATTGTAAAATCAAATTAAAACACACTAAAGTACCTGGATTATATTAAGAATGGAGATGTAACAGTGCTGTGTATTGCGGTCTAAAGGAGCTGACACCATCATGTTCTTTGGCTGGAGAAGTCGACGCATCACATCCAACACTGTTGTCTTCCTCACAGATGCTACCTGCCCAACAAGTTAACAAAAACTGTATCACACCAATGTACAATTAAAAAGGCAACATCAATGTTATAAGGTCATAATGACCAATGTGTAAAATAGTTTTAATAAGGATAATATTTATTTAAAACCCTTAATAAATCAGTCTGGAAATTCTGATTTTACCCACACTAATCCGCAGATACTCTAAATACAATGCCGTGGTTGGTGGAATGGTATACAGGTACCTGGAATCCAAGGATAGGAAAACCATGGGTGGCGAGGGTCTACTGTATACAGGGTATAAAATATAAAACACAGGAGTGTTCCCACACAAATTTAACTTGATAATTATGCAATTCCTAAATGTTCTATGATTTAATAAATAATGCACAGTATACCCGTATTCAAATAAATACACAGGTTAAAGGTTCTATGTAAAATAACTAAGAAATAGACAAGAGAAGGATTAAATAAAGTAATTAAGAAACTGAGAAGTTGAATTAGAAAATAAAACTTAGAAACAAGTAGAACAAAAAGAAGAAAAATAAATAAATAAATAAATAGAATAAAAAATAAATTAAACACCGCCCTTATAAAATGGAAAATTAGCAGTGGATCCAAAAAAATGCCCTTATAATGTAATACAGTAACAGTACTGTAACATGAATTAGATTAGATTATGTTGCAATTAATAATGGTGGATGTTGGCATGGAAACCAGATTGATGCAGAAATGCACAGAATGAAAATATATGTTCATTAATAAAATAAAGGCTCACTGTATTCATTAACTGTGTTAGTGCATACTGCATTAAAACTCAACATGTTTTCAGAGTTTACCAGTGTCCACTGTAATGTTTAAATTGGAGGTGATCAATCAGTTTGTAAACAGTTAAAATATAAATAACCACTACATAATTACTGAATTACAACTACAGAAATATCTTATAACATATCCTGAATCATATCTACTGTCATACCTCTTGATCTGTAGTGAGGGGTGTGTAGCCTGTCATCAAGAAGTGCAGTCTTGGGGTTGGGATGAGTGGTGCAATGAGGCCTATAAGGTCATTATTCATGTATGATGGATACCTGCAATAAAAGAGTTTTTTTTTTTTTAATAATACGTTTAAGCAAGTTATAAAATAAAATAAAGGAAGAAGAATGACTGAATATTAGAATCTGGGTACAGTACAGTATAGGCATTTGCCCCTAACCTTTACATACAGCAACAGATTTAAAGGCTTTCCCCTTTAAGATATCAATCACCACCTAAAAATTTGTGTTCATTTAATTTTGTCAGCAAATTATAACCATGAACTTGGTTATTTAATTTCATGAAAACCTTTAGTACCCCAAAATTAAAATTTACCCCCTCCCTCCTCTCATTTTTAGTTTTACTTTTTTCCAAATTATGTCATAAGTAACACAAAAGTAAAACATTTCATTATATAAATGAATAAATGATAAAGCTCAACTGAAACTGCATTATATTCAGTACAGGTACCTCTCCATTTAAACCTGCTTTGTTTAAGCCATTTTTAGGACAACACACATGGTCCGTTTACACTTTTTTTGTGGTGTTTTTTTTTTATTTACATGGGTTTATGTTTGGAACAACATGACATTCAACAAACACCATCATAGGTCTGGCAACGCGGTGATGTTGCTGTACGAGAAATGCGTGTACGCCTGGCATGGGTATGTAACTTCTCGCCTTGCAGTCCACAGTGCATGGATGCAGTCAATAGTCACAGATGTGCTCAAACTTTATGAGAGAGGTGATTGACCAGCTGATATTATGCGTGCCCTTGAACTTTGAGAACCTACTTTACGGACTATTCGTGATAGTGCAGAGAAGATTATGGAGATTGCCAAGAGTGAAACATTAATCAATGTATCTAAAACCTCATATTCCTGAAGTTCAATTCTGGAGAAAATGAAATGAATGTTGAGCACATAGATCGAACACCAAACTCTCAAAAATGTTACCCTCAGCATGCTTGTCATACAAGCAAAGGCCCGGATAAGTTTATATTTCCTGGTATGTGTATACTATAGTTTTTCATTGATATAATACTGGGTATTATCTTAAAAACAATGAAACCCCCTAATCTCCACTATTTACAGTCTGATTTATGCATTTTTTATTTACACAATTATTTTCAAGAAAGTAATTATGGCATAAATCGAGAGGTTCCTGTACTGCATACAGCAATGCAGTGAAAGCTGCACAATGCTAATTGTTTTCTAAATTGAAAATTGGTACAAGATGTTAGTACAGTACCTGTACTGTAAGATCTAGTTTACATATAATAGTGGCAAAAACAACATTATAATATTGCAACACTTGCTGACTAACATTGATGAAATTTAAATATTACAATGATTTCCAAGAAGCACTTACCCAGAGGTAAACAAACCCAGTAAACCTCGCTCGTCCAACAAACAGTATATAATATGCATACATACGTAAACGAAGCCTAATGAACCTATGTAAAAAAAATAAGTAGCTCTGCAGTTATCTTAACACCTTGTGCACACTTGCAATTAGAGTTATGTGAGGTTTTATCATTTTAGACAAACATAACCCTTGCACATATCAAGACCCACGTGCATACACATGTTCCTTGTGCTGAAACAAACAGCAACTCAGTAACTATGAACACTGTTCCCAAATCCCACCACCCAAAAATCTATTTGGTCTTCGCCCTCATACAATCATACAACATTAAAGTGTTGAGCTATGAAAGGGAAAATACAGGACATGTACTTACAAAATTACTATATACAGTACTGTACCTACTGTAGAACTAACTCTAGAGACATGATTCTAAGAAAAAATTTGATCAATAAAGATTGAAAACTATCCAATGCATTCATGTTCACATCTATAAATGATCCAAGAAATACTGAAGCCAAAATTTAATTTCCCGTTTTCTATGACTTGTACACTTCGCAGAATATGTCTCCCACTTTTACAGAGTATTGTACAGGTTTAAAATTGCTCAGGATTTAGCATGCCTAAATTCAATAATGAACACACCATACCAATACTGTACTTACAAACCAAGTGAAAGCACATCCCATGCGCTGAATGGAGTGTTACCACAGTGCCATCGAGCCCCTACTAACTGCCTGTTCACTAATGTTAAAATACATTTATCAAGGCCACCAACCTTAATGTTGCTGTGGAGACAGACATTATATTGGAGACAAGCGAGTTAATCTGAGAAAATGAAGGATTAGAAAGATGTAGACGGTCTGTAGCAATGCGGTTCAATGCTGTGTTATCAAGCACAACTACACAGTCTGCACTCTGTGTAAGGCGTCTGAGAGTCAGCAGGGAGTTGTATGGCTGCACCACCACATCACTGCAAATAAAGATATGTCATACTCTAACAAGAACAGTATACAGTAGTGTTATATTTCTACTGCAACTTGATGGGTGATGCTAAGTTGTGTGGAGGCATGTGGGGGTCTTGTGGAATGAAAGTAACTTTAACAAAGCACCTCTATTACAACAGTAAGAATGAATGAATGAAGTCACATGAGAGAAAAATGTGTGTTTGTGTGAGCATATTTGCTCTTGATTCCCGCCACTGAAATCAAGATTAGGTTTCCAGCATCTGTCACATTTGCAATATTATAGCTGTGACGGTGGACAATCTACAATCATAAGAATTGAATAGTTCTTGTTTCGGATGCTGCTACCAAGTGAGTTGTACAATTATTAAGAGTAAGAGAAAAAAAAAAAAACACGATTAACTGCATCTTCACGGAAGCCAATTGTCCATACCAAAGAACCTAAGGGGTCACACAAACAAACAGATATGGCAGGTCATCAAAGATAAAAAAATATTAATATTTTTTATTATTTTCATTTCATAATTATGGAGACTGAAACTTGAAAGGGCTGGGCTTATGAGGAATGCAGAGTTTTTTCAATGCTGTTAGTACTTATACATGTAGGTACAGTTCTTCCAATCCCATATGCTCTCAGATTGTTGTAGTATTTCTTTCAATAATCATAAACAACAGGTTTATGGGCATGGGGTATCAACATGGTAAGGGCAAAAACAAACAACAGCTCATTCACAGTGGAGAAACACCTCTACCTCACTTTCCTCACCACTTTCTTCCTGGTCTCTATGCTGAGGACTAGTTAGTTCATCAGTGTCACTATTCCTGAGGCTCACACACCAGCTATCACTTCCGTACTTGTGTGAGTAGCTGTATAAGGAGCTGTGGGTGTATGTTGGTTCAGTCAGATGATCTACGACCTCAGTCACTAGCCTTGAAAGATATCTTACTACTACAGAGCAACTTTCCATTACCTGTGAGGTTCCAACCATCAACTAGATGAGTGAATAGCTAATGGAGGCATTACCACTGACCTACCTGGTGTGAATGGTTTCTTATAGCTACACTACATTGTGTTTTTAAGAATGAGTGATTTCATGTGTTGTATTTAAAGGGAATGTCTTTTAGTATGTTTTTAGATGACTGGTTTCTTATTTGTTGAGTTTTAAAGAATGACTGGCTCCATATTTGTTTCATGAATGGGTTACTTCTTGATATCTTATTAAGATTGAATGGCTTTACTTTTTTTAATCAACCGATTAACTGGGAATTCACCACATACTGTATACTGTACAGTACAATATAATACAATATAGATAAAAACATATCAAAATGTTAACAAACATCAAAAAGGACATACAATATAAAAGAACTTCAAAAATTACAGCAAAAACAAAACATCACCTACATACCTGATTTCATCTTGGTTTGGGAAGACTGAATATGTCTGCACCAATTTCTTGGGGAAGCGATCATTCAGTCTCTCAAGAATGTAGGAGCCTAAACCAGATCCTGTACCTCCAGCAATACTGTGGCAGAGAACAAATCCCTCCAGGCTATCAGAACCGTCAGCCTCACGGTCAATGATGTCAAAAACTTCATCATATATACGTTCACCCTGACTGTATCCAGAGGCCCAGTTATTTCCAGCACCACCACCGCCTCCTTGTTTTGACATGTAAATATTTTCCGGATTATATAGCTGCAAGAAAATAATGTACGTATGTAAATATTAATGATTGACACCCAAAGTGATAAGTAGATCTGTTAATGTCAAGTAAGTAAAATGTAAATATAAATTCAAGCTGGACATACAGGAAATTGTTCTCAGTTATATCTTTAATAAAAAGAATAACAATGATATGCTATAGCATCCCAATATCTCAACAAGTAAGAAATGTTACATCAGATGTATTACCCAATACTGTAGTAGTACCCGGACTGGTACTTAACTAATTATGGACAGTAAATTCATTTAAGTCATAATCTCCTCTTTCACCTTAATATAATTCCTTCCCATCAATAAAATAAGAAATCTGACCACCATAAATGAATATCTAGCTCTTAACAACAATAATTTAGCAAAACAAGGTATAAATGAAGTCTCATCATCATTGTTTTATGGACATTTACCACACTTATGTGGGTTAGCCATGGTTACCTGATGGGAGCTCTCCATTCTGTACAGATTATTTGCAGTTTCTTTCATCAAATACCTTTGAGGTTATTCTCAATCTCTGCCCATGTCATTCTTGTCACCCCTAGTTCTCCTCTCCACATTCCAACTAATGTACCTTTTGACCCAATTGGTGACCTCCATTTTCCCCACATCCCTGAAATACCTCAGCCTTCCTCCCCAAAAAACCTTGCCAATACGTACTCTTATTTTATCCCCCCCCCAGGGCCCGTTGTGGAGCAATGACCTGTGTCCAGGTGGACTATCCCCCGTCAAAAAAATAATAATAAAACTGCCCTCTTAGCTCTGAACAGAGCTTCCTATCTTTCAATAATGTCATGTTACAAATCCATCTCATCACCGTCATTTCAAATCGCCCAAGTTTACATGTGTCATCTTTACCTGTCCACATTTCACTACCATACAACACCACACTTCTAAAGCCAGTTGTATACAGTAAGTACTCGCTTGACGTCATGGTTCCGTTCCTGAAAACCGCGACGTTAACGGAATCAATTTTCCCCATAAGAAATAGATAAAATATGAGTTACGTTCCCCAGCCTCCCTTTGCCCCATAAAATACATTACATATACAGAAATTCTATGACATTTTTATTGAAAATAATATATAAATATATATAAAAAAAATTTATTATTTTGTTTTGTACTCACTGTTGGACGGAGGTGGTGGAGTGAGTGTGTGGTGGGTAGTGGAGCGGAGGAGGAGGGTGGCGAGTCACTGAGACCCAGCGGGTGGCTCCTCCTCTCGGTTTAAAACCTCCATTTTCGTAGCAAGGCTAATGATCTTACATTGCTTCTTCACAACACTAGCATCAGTAGCACTTGATGGACACTTGGAAGCCATTTTGAATGGTTAAAGTATGCAGTATTAAGAGCAAAAACAATTAAACACGTAGGAACGCTGTGGTAGCTTAACAAAGACTGGCGACGCTTGGGGACGCGGTGACACTCCGCGGGTGAGAGCGTAGTGTGCCAAGATGAGAGAGTGTGATGCGCCACAGAAAGTAGTCCGTGACGACGTTATACTGAATCAGGGGGCGTTATCCAAATCATAGGTATCTAAAGAATAGCGATGTTATAACGAAAAGTTAAACGAGGACTTACTGTACAACTCTTGTTTCAAGCAAAGAGGTCTTCTTGCTATCAATAAAGGCAATGGCTCCCTAATCTTCTGCTTCGGGCAACTGAGGTAGCTTCAGCACTTATTGTGTCATATGATTACCTGCACATACAGCCTTGTTGAATAAAAGCATAACAGAATTAACCCTTTAAGGATGATAGTTTAAACTTTTATGAATGATGGTTTAACCCTTTGAGGATAATGATTTAACCCTCCATGACCCAAAACATACAGTACTTGTAGTCCTTACCTTGGCATAAGGAGAATTCATAATTGTGTGAATGACCCGAGGTTCCAGATCCAGAAGCACTGATCGAGGGATATAATGTTCATCATCTGCTTGATAAAAGAACACATCTTTACGATCAGTGCCTTCTGTGGCATAATCTTCCAATGTTCCTTCTGGTGATATTCCATGTTCACTACAGAGTTTCTTCCAGAACTCAAACCCAACTGAAAAATATTTTAAACAAATATACAACTAAAAATTATACATGTACCAGTACATTGATTATCCAGCAACCTTGGAGCCAGAAACAAACTGATCCAGGAATACCTGTACTGTATTCCAGATTTTGGAAATAGGCCTAGAATATACGGTACATAAAACATTACATAAAATAAGGGAACATTATTTTCACCTCGATTATGCGGTTCAGTTCTGGTGCCCCTATTATAGAATGGATATAAATTCACTAGAGTCGGTGCAGCGAAGGATGACAAAAATGATTCCGGGACTTAGAAACCTTCCATATCAGGATAGGTTAAAGAAACTAAACTTGCATTCCCTAGAAAGACGAAGAGTGCGGGGAGATATGATAGAAGTATTTAAGTGGGTGAAAGGAATCAATAAAGGGGATATAGATAAAGTTCTTATAATATCCGAGCAGGATAGGACTCGTAACAACGGATTTAAGTTGGATAAGTTTAGGTTTAGGAGGGAGATAGGAAGGAACTGGTTCACAAATAGGGTGGTGGACGAGTGGAACATGCTTAGCAACTTTGTAGTAAGTGCTGGAACTCTGGAAAGTTTCAAAAGGAGGCTAGATAGATTCATGGATGATAAGAGAGTGGTAGTAACTCTCGACAGGAGCTGCCATGCACAGGCCAACCGGCCTATTGCAGACTCCTTATTGTCTTATGTTCTTATGATAGCTGCCTGTACATCAAAACATGGGACAAATTATTTTAGTAACTTTGAATTTTTGTAAAATGAACCTCTGTAAATCAGTTACTACCTATAAAGTACTGTTTGTCAAGTTTTTGGCTCTTTATTAGTGATGGCTAATAAATGGGGAGTTTGTTCACCAAATCACATACCCCACAGGCCAGGACAAAAATGGTGTTTCATTGTACTATACATGCTTCCAGGTATACATACTGTACCTACAGTATATGCTCATCACATTTAGGGTAACCCGTGAGGTTTGACCATTTAAAAATATTTGTATTTATTAGAAACATGTAACATACAATAAATGCAGTTTATAGTTTATTTGTCATGCATATATATAACCTGGTGAATGTACAAGTTATAATTACTGTACTACACATATGAAACCATCCAGGTTTTTTCTAAATGTAAAGCAGGTAACTTGGTACCTGTTTGGGTAAAGGTGTAAAAGAGGGTGACCACCAGAAGGAATTGTCCGGATTGGTTGAAATTTTTTCTACACAGTAATATCATGAAATTAAAAAAAAATGGAAACGACAATGCATAGAACCTAATACTGTAGAACCTGACCTAACAAACCCATACGTTGGGTATGTTAAGTCAGGTTCTATTAGGTTCTATGCATTGTCGTTTCCATTTTTTTGTTTAATATCATATTAGTGTGTAGAAAAAATTTCAACTAATCCGGACAATTCCTTCTGGTCACCCTCTTCTACACCTTTACCCTTATTTAGCATTCAAATGTCAAATAAGTTATTAACTTCACATCAGTTCCAGTACAGTATTGTATAAATCTACCGCAGGCATCCAGTCATAAAACTTTGCTTCATCATTCCAGATGACAACCAGGTCACCAGAGCGGTGTCATCCACTGGTCTCTGCTTCTGATTACTGGGTTGGCAGTTTGGCACCCTGGGTTTGCAGTGATGAAAATGGTGAGAAGATATCCCATTCTGCTTTTATCCAACTGTGGCGATGAAGTAATCACAGCTAACCCACGCAAGTGTGGAAAATGGCCAAAAATCATGGCTGATGATGATTATTATCAGCCTCAACCAATAAGAATGAATTACAGACAAATAGCAGAAGTAAAGGCAATGACCAAACAAACTCTGTATCAAGTGGTTTACACAGACCCTTGTCCTTAACTATTACTAGGAAATCTTACACCTAGTTGATTTGAGTAATCTACTTTAGAAATATATCAAGTACATCAATAAGCAGAGCCTAGCTCGAGTATGCTTTTAGAAGCAACATTCAACTACCTTCAGTACAAATTGAAGACATCACCTGCAGCTTTCCCTAAATGTCGTTAGAGTAAGACAGACTCTTAAGTCCTAACAACGATTCTGCACCATAATTTGCCAATCTCCGCTCCAACTTACTCTGATTACCACACTGGCCGAGCTGTAGCGTTATTATTTCACAAGGCATCTCGGTGTGCGTCTCACCTCAGCTCTTCGATTTGTTTACATTCAAAGTCAAGAAGAGCGGGAAGGGAGGATCACTGAGCCAATCATGGTCCACGCAGGCGCAACAATACTTTTAAGAATAAAATTTAATATTTATTTATTTCAACAATATAAAAAATTGTTACAGCACATTTGTTTATAATAAACGTAAAATAAATACATAGTATATCCAATTACCTTCAAATGAGTCACTAACATTATTTAATATCCTAAAAGTTCGTTACAGTAATTCGAGTAAGCTGTTTTATCCTCTATCCACAAATAACCTTTTTTTTCCTAAAAGTTTACCTTATTCATGTTTTCGGTGTTTAGTGGGTGATGGTGTTGTTTTCGGTATTCAGATGAGGAGGGATTCATACTCTAAAGTGAATCTTAACATTTTTACAAGTTAGGAAACGTTAGGTCAGGTTGTCAAACGTTTGTTTGGTGTTATTTTTAGTATTTTACCCCACATTTTCCCCTGACTCCAAAGCCTTGCCCAATGTAAAAAAGTAATAATTAGCAATTTTATCTATTAAAATACTCGAAAAGTATAAATTTCCGACAGAAATGCCAAAGAAGAAAAGTGTCTTCGAATAGTTTTGTGGTATTATGAGGTATTGGTTCACACTCAGGATTGGATGGAGAAAGGAAACTCACAAAGTGCTCTCTGTATACATATTGTAGTGGATTTCTCCCCTACAAACGCTGTTTGTCGCTGAGTAGCCGACCCCACCAATTCCCCAGTGTATGCCTCGTGGTCGAGGTCAACCACCGCCGCCATACATCACGGAGTGGGGGTCAACTACTAAGCCACGCCAACCCCCGCTATTTAAGACCTGACCTCGTGGTGATCTCTCTCTTGCTTGGTTCACCTTCTTCTCACAATGGCCCGAGAACTTCAATTCATTGTCAACATAGATACCCAGGTCCTTTTTGCAGTCAGTCTCAATTAATGCAGTTTCTTTGTGGCATCATTTGTTTGGATTTTCTTGTGCGCTAGTCAGGCCGCACCTCGATTATGCGGTTCAGTTCTGGTGCCCCTATTATAGAATGGATATAAATTCACTGAGTCGGTGCAGCGAAGAATGACAAAAATGATTCCGGGACTTAGAAACCTTCCATATCAGGATAGGTTAAAGAAACTTAACTTGCATTCCCTAGAAAGACGAAGAGTGCGGGGTGATATGATAGAAGTATTTAAGTGGGTGAAAGGAATCAATAAAGGGGATATAGATAAAGCTCTTATAATATCCGAGCAGGATAGGACTCGGAGCAACGGATTCAAGTTGGATAAGTTTAGGTTTAGGAGGGAGATAGGAAGAAACTGGTTCACAAATAGGGTGGTGGACGAGTGGAACAAGCTTAGCAACTTTGTAGTAAGTGCTGGAACTCTGGAAAGGTTCAAAAGGAGGCTAGATAGATTCATGGGTGATTGAGAGTGGTAGTAACTCTCGACAGGAGCTGCCATACACAGGCCAACCGGCCTATTGCAGACTCCTTATTTTCTTATGTTCTTATGTCATTTGCATATGTTATACCTTGGGTTATTTCACTATACTGTAGTATAGAGGTTGATATTTTGTCCTGTGTGGTTGTCAATAATTTTATTTGCCTTTCTACTGTCTAAGAAATTGCATAGCAGTATCGTAATTTTCGAAGGCATATCCAGTTTGATTATTTTATGCCTGAGCCCTTTGTGCCAGATGCTTTTCATACCTCTCTGATAATAATATTGCTTTGGTCTTTGTTGCTGGCTGAATTTGCAATTGATTCATATACAGTAATAGGGCCATGGCTGTGTTGGTGCCATGATACTGTAAATTGTTGTTAATCAATGGAAACCATATACAGTACAGTATTACAGTAAACCCTCAATAACTCGGCACATATGGGGCTCTGGCCTTGCTGAGTTATCCCAAATTCTGACATATCAAGGCACCCCCCCTCCCCCTCCTACAAAAATACAACAATATAAATTTATGAACTATATATGTGTACAGTACATGTAATTATTAAATGTAAAAACGTAACACTTACCAGCACTGCAGGCAAAGAATGAAGCATCATAGCAGGTGACACAGATGAATGGTAGGTGCCACAGAGGCATGGTAGGTAAGGCAGGTGGCCAGATATGCCGAGATTTTCCCAGATACAGTAATTGTATATATCCCGGCATTTCCCGAGTTATACTAATACATTCCGATACCATATCCATGACGAGTTATATGAAATTCCAAGTTATCGAGGGTTTGCTGTACCTTTATCCTCTTTGCATTTAAATACTTTTTTTTTTTAACCAAATTTGGGACATAGGATTTTGCATCATATTTCACCGTGTCCGTGAAGGGTTGCAGGAGGAAAAGCACCGGAACAAATTCTCTATTTACCTATGATCCTGTGTGATGATATTTTAATAATTAAATAAAAATGAGGTAATATTTTGATATCTCTCTTTTAATTCTCACTCTATTTATAATGATGGGTTTTTCCAATGCACTACAAGAACTTAAATACTATATACATGAAAAAGAGACAATCTTCTTCTGTCAGACCTGACTCTTTTCCCCTACTGCTTGTTGTTCCTTCCGCAGCTGTTTAGTAAGGTCTGCTTGCTGCTGAAGAACATATAGATTCTCTGCCTTCCGCCGCTGCTGCCGCTCAACATCTTTGATCACCCCTTCATGTAGCCTCGCTCTGTGGATTATAACATGAATATTGTCAGCAACTATCTTGATGCAGAACAAACACAAGGAAATACTTCTTCACAGAGAGGGTGGTAGACCTATGGAACAGTCTATGATCCCAAGCTGTGGAATCAAGAACAGAACTGGGCTTCAAAATAGCTCTTGACAAAATTATCAGTAACAATGGAGGGATCCTACACAGGCCACTGGGCTGGGCAAATATTTTGGCTGGCAAGTCACATCCAGCAGCTTAGGCAAGCTTTACATACCACACACTTTTGTCGATGCTAAATTGTAAATACAGTACAGGTATCCCTCACTATACAAACCTTCACTCTACAAATATTCACTTATAATATTTTATTCTTACACTTCCCTTACTACAAGAAAGCTATTCTTGCTTATAAGATAAGTCACCAAATTTTTATTTTATTAATTTTTTAATGTGTTCGGTACAAAATTACAGTAGCTAAATAGGTTTTTTATTATTTGTGAACAATATTTTTTCCTGTATAATACAGTACAGTATTGGGGTTTTCTTGTCATTGGGCAACCAGTACTAGGCATCTTTGTGGTGTACATTAACATACTATTTTTCTCCTTTAATTTTTTTTTTATTATAATTTCTTTTGCCCCCAGTGTATATATATATATATATATATATATATATATATATATATATATATATATATATATATATATATATATATATATATATATATATATATATATATATATATATATATATACTGTAATTGGTAAAAAAATGTGTTGATTTCTATGAAACAAAAAAGAATACTGAAAAGGTAAGATTTTCTCTGTGGTATGAGTACGCTGGCCAGGGGGCTATAGTATGGTACTGTATCTGACCTCTGTTGTCATCTGGGATCTCCCATCTACTTACACCACAGTTTTCTCAAAAGAAAAGAATTGTAGCCTTCTTCTTTGGTGGTATTTCATTTGCTTTCATACTTCAATTGGCAGAACAACAAAATAAAGAAATAAAACTGTTTCTGCATTTCCAGGTGAAATCATCACTGTGATCCTTCGACAATGACAACTAAGACTAATTCTCAGATTTGTTTGCACCTTCCTCCTGAAACTAAAGCCTTGAGAAAAGGTCTTGGAACCTGGAGTTACCATTCAAACCCTCAGGAGAAGAGTCAAGCTGTT
Source organism: Homarus americanus (assembly GCF_018991925.1). Classification (NCBI taxonomy): domain Eukaryota; kingdom Metazoa; phylum Arthropoda; class Malacostraca; order Decapoda; family Nephropidae; genus Homarus; species Homarus americanus. The sequence continues at coordinate 5,955,797 of NW_024720711.1, read as the reverse complement.
TAATGTGGACTTGCTCATAAAAACAACTCAAGTACTATATCTAAAGCCAGCTAAGTGATAAGGAGTAAGAGAGAGACCCACCTGTCAATATTCTGCTTGAGATGAACATAACCAACGATACCAAGGGTTGTACAGCACGCAGCCCCCAGTGTCACCTTAGATGCTATTGACATGGTGTCATGCTGGAAAAAATGAAGATGCTGATACACTGTAACAGTTGATGCTCATATAATACAGTATTAGTTTAGAGAGTAAAGGACAACCATGGGGTGCTACTATGGTGTGTGGTCTAGAAGATATTTAGGATGGTTAGGTTAGACTAAAGATATCTTTGTAGACCATGGACCTTTATATTTATTTGTACTGTATAAAGGGAGATAGAACAAAACAAATACTTTACAGTACTCTAAAGCATTTTCAGTGGAAATTGATGTTTTTCAAGTTTTTTTATACTTTTGATTTTCTTAAAAAATACAAATTTGATCAAAGTGGGCAGGGCTTTGGGTTAATATTCGTCCATTGGTTTCTTGGTTGGTTGGTTGGTAATATAAAGAAATTTATTAAAAAAAAATCCAACTTTTTCCATTATGATAGTTGGGTGGGGGTTTATCTAAAAAAACCACTTGATTTCCGGTGGAAATGAATATCAAATTCGTTCGACTCATCAAAATACATAGGAAAAACCTACTTTTAATATCGAAATAAAGACCAGTATGATACTATAAATTGACCAAAACGTGTAATACTGTATTTAAACTTCATAACGAACACTTTTTTTTTTTACGGGGATTAGCCCACCCAGACACAGGTCACTGACCCACATCGGGGCCTGGGGGGCGAAAATGTAATAATAATAATAATAATAATAATAATAATAATAATAATAATAATAATAATAGTAATAATAATTCATAATAAATAAAATTTATGATAAAACAAACAAAAATAAAATAATAAAATAATGATGATAATACAGTAACTGTAATAATAATATTAATAATAAAGAACTATAAATACAAAAATTAAAAAAAGAAGATCAAAAGTGAGAAACGATATATGTACAATATGTGGTGTTGTCAATGGTAAGAGAAACAATTGAGACCCTGCAATTGTGTGTAAATGAAGCAGAAAGTCAGATCAGCAACCTGGGACTTGGTCACAATTTTCGTGATGCCATATGGCAGCAGTGTCTACCATTAGACAACACATTATGCTTCCAATATCTTCCCAGGCAGTAGTACCTCCCTGTTTGATAGCTGCCTACTACCTACTACTATCTAAGTGTTCTTTTATTTACACCTTAACCAAACTCCATAAGTTCATCAATCTTACTTCCGTAAAGCGCAGTAGACTTCAGAAAGATGCAAACATAAGAAGGTCCATAACACTTAATGAAGGGCAGAAGAAACACTGAACAGTATGTGTATAGTGTTGTTCGTGACGTCATCCACGAAGAGTTCTTCTACTTCAATCCGCCACGATCCGTCACACTTGAAACACTTGAGCTGGAGAACCTGCTGTGAGCCGAATTTGTTCCAAAATGTCTTACATGGTATATCTAGATTTTTCAAATCTAAAAAATATATTTAATTAAAATACATTAAAAAAAGCGCTTAGTTCTGCGCAAGCTACTCTTCGCCATCGGTCTGCTATCATGAAAATAAAAATAAAACCACTTCAATAACTACAGTTGCAAGGATTTCGAAGTTACTCAGGAAATGCTTAGCTAGTTGATAACATGTATGCAACATCTACAGGCTCTGATGAAATAAACAGGCCCTTGACTTATACTATATTTTCGTCCCCAGGCCCTTATATGGGTCATTGACCTGTTTCCTGGTGGGCTTGTAGTGGATTCCTCCCCTACAAACGCTTGTCGCTGAGTAGCCGACCCCGCGAATTCCCCAGTGTATGCCTCGTGGTCTTGGTCAACCAGCGCCGCCTTACATGACGGAGGTCAACTATTAAGCCACGCCTACCTCCGCTATATAAGACCTGACCTCGTGGTGACCTACCTCTTTTCTACCTACACCAATCAGCAAGCAACACCTCCTCCTCCTGCCTGGCGGCCCTCGCTCCCGCCGGCGAGCATGGCGACCCACAAGCTGGTCCTCCTCTGAGCATCCTCACCAACCAGCTCTCTCTACATCACGCCTGTAACCACGCTGCCACTTCCCAGCACCAAGCTGCACTGTACAACCAATACAACATGTATACAGAGAGCACATTGTGAGTTTCCTTTCTCCATCCCATCCTGAGTGTGAACCAAATAACCCGTACCCCACAGGCTAATCCCGTAAAAAGAAAGACAAGTCCAATGGAGACATCCTACAAAGGCCACTGGCCTTCTTCCCTCTGCATGGCCACCTCTAGCTTGGTTGGCCATTAGGTAAATAAGGTAAATCTGACAGAGTAGGAAGGAGAGGTGGCGGTGTAGCAGTGTATATCAGGGTGTCATTAAAAAGCTGCAATAAATCAAACATTAAAACAAATAGCGACAATGAAAGTATTTGGGTAGAGATTGGTGAGGGCAGTGAATCCGTAGTCATTGGTGTTATATATAGACCACCTAATTTGAGTAGGAACGATGGTAAATTGCTATGGGAGGAAATAAAGAAGGCATCTGATAGAAACAATTTATGTATTCTAGGCGATTTCAACTTTTCAGGCATAGATTGGAAAAATCAACTTAGCGATAATGAATCTGAAGATTTTCTAGAAGTAGTACAAGATAGTTTTTTATATCAATTCATAAACTCGCCCACTAGAGGAAATAATATCCTCGATTTAGTTCTCAGTAATAATGAAAATCTAGTAAAAGATGTTGGGATTGGAGACGAACTAGGAAACAGTGATCATAAAGCCATATATTTTAACATAATATGGAATGGCAGGAAGAAGGAAAATTCGGCCTTGATCCCGGATTTTAGGAAGGCTAATTACGGTAGCTTAAGGAGAGACCTAAGGGATGACCCTATGGTCAAAAGATTAATCCCCCCCACACCTCTGGAAACTGTCAACTTAGGACGGGATAACCCCGAATTTAATTTAGCAGCTACTTATGAACAATTTATTGCGACAATCAATAATGCCCAAAATAAACACATCCCTAAAAGAAAATTCAGATCGATACGGAACCAACCAAAATGGATGAATAATAGACTCTTAGATCTTCTAGGGAAAAAGAAAGGAGTATATAGAAAAGTTAAGAAAGGCGAAAATCACTTACTTGGTTACTATCAGAACCTAACAAGACAGGTAAAACAGAAATTAGGAAAGCAAAGAGAAATTATGAAATCAAGGTAGCAAACGAATCGAAAAATAACCCCAAAGCTTTTTATCAACTGTATAAATCAAAGGTTAGAGATACAATAGGTCCCCTTAAAACTACGACAGGAGAAATGACTGATGATGAGTTAGAAATGTGTAGTACGTTAAATAGTCATTTTTGCTCCGTATTCACAAATGAAAACCTAGCACAGTTTCCAGAAGTTCATAAGGTATATAACGACAGTATAGAAAATATGTTGATGAATATCAATATTACTAGTAACGATGTGCTTAAAGTAATTAACAAACTGAAGCCTCATAAATCGCCTGGTCCAGACGAGGTATATGCTAGAATATTAAAAGAATGTAGAGATGAGTTGAGTAATCCATTAGCAGTTTTATTTAATAAGTCATTAGAATCGGGCCTAGTGCCAGAAGCTTGGAAACTTGCAAATGTAGTTCCGATTTTCAAAAAAGGGTGATAAATCAATTGCATCAAATTACCGTCCCATTAGTCTCACGTCAATCATAGGCAAGTTGCTAGAGTCAATTATTGCTACAAAAATCAGAAGCCACCTTGAAACATTCAACTTAATTCATTCTTTTCAGCACGGGTTCACCCAGGGACGTTCTTGTCTCACAAATTTGCTTAGCTTTTTCTCAGAAGTATATGAAGCGGTAGATAATGATAAGTCATATGATATAATTTATTTAGATTTCAGTAAAGCATTCGATAGAGTCCCTCAAGAGATTGATAAGGAAGGTAGAAGCACATGGAATAGGTGGATCAGTATTAAAATGGATTAGGTCATGGTTAACTGGTAGGAAACAAAGAGTCAGCATAAATGGATTAAAGTCAGACTGGGGTGCGGTCAAAAGTGAGTTCTAGGGATCTGTATTAGGCCCTCTGCTGTTTGTTATATTCATTAATGATCTTGATTTAGGCATAACTAGTAGGATTAGTAAATTTGCAGATGATACCAAAATGGAGAGAGTGATAAGATACAGTGACTTTGAACACCTTCAAAGAGATCTAGATACCTTACATGAGTGGTCAGTAAACTGGCAAATGAATTTTAATACTGATAAATGCAAGGTACTACAGATAGGGAAGACGAATACAAACGTTAAGTATAAACTAGGTAACACGGAAATAGAAAACTCAGTTTGTGAAAAAGATCTAGGTGTATTTGTTAGCAACGACTTGAAACCTAGAAAACAATGTATTAGCGTTCGCAACAAGGCAAACAGGATTCTTGGGTTCATATCTAGGTCTGTGAGTAACAGAACTGCTGACGTTATCTTGAAACTTTACCTAGCATTAGTGAGGCCACACATGGATTATGCGGTTCAGTTCTGGTGTCCTTATTATAGAATGGACATAGATTCTTTGGAGAGAGTACAAAGAAGAATGACAAAATGATCCATAATATTAGAAACCTTCCATATGAAGAAAGACTGAAAAGCTTAGGCTTACATTCATTAGAGAGGCGTAGAGTTAGGGGAGATATGATAGAGGTGTACAAGTGGGTAAGTGGGATTAACAAGGGTAAAATGGAAGATGTTCTGAAGCTCAGTAATAACGAAATAACTAGAACAAATGGCTTTAAATTAGATAAATTCAGATTCAGAAAGGATATAGGCAAGCACTGGTTTGGTAATAGAGTTGTGGATATGTGGAATAGGCTACCGAGTGCTATAGTAGGATCGGGGACGCTAGGGAGCTTCAAGACGAAGTTGGATAGGCACATGGAAGTGCTGGGATGGGTGTGAAAGGGATCTGCCCTGCATGGGCCAGTCGGCCTCCTGCAGTATCCCACTTTCTTATGTTCTTATGTTCTTATGTTCTTATATAAAAGTACATACAACCACACACTAATATTTAGTACATGCCCACAGTGGCCAAACACACACATGTATGATGTATACACTGCAGTTACTAAGCATGCAAGCAATACATACTGTGGCGTTAGTGATGCAGGATCGCACTAGGATTTAGGTAAGAAGGGAATCTCACTCGAACCCTCGACCTACTGCGTGGGACTAGTGAACGTTACCGACCATACCACAAGAACACTAAAAACAGTCCTAGACTATGTTATATTTTACACAAAGCCTGTTCATCGAGCTGATGGTGCCGTGAAACTTCCCATTGGGAACTGCCCGTGCTGCCTATGTGGATGTCAGTAGCATTTTACCGAAACCAGCTGGTATGAAACACGAGGTACCATATATACTTAATTTTTAGTCCATATAAAACGCAGATTTTGAATATATATATATATATATATATATATATATATATATATATATATATATATATATATATATATATATATATATATATATATATATATATATATATATATATATATATATATATATATATATTATACAATGCAGTACAGGGGAGTTGCTGTGCAGTGAGGAGCTTGTTGAGAGGAGGTCTTGTCTGTTTGAGAGCGCTGAGTAGAATCCTCTTCACGGTGAGGCTGGGGTTATATATACACGAGTCCGCTGGAAGTGAACGTCGCTGCTGGCCGACCACTGTGCAGTCAGACAGCTAGGCTTCGCAGAAACTCGCCGCGGGAGGTCACCGACAGTTGTAGGGGAGAGTATCCACTACAATACCCATGCACGTGCATATACTACCGTATTTCGCATGAACATATTGCTTACATGCCCACATACAAGTATACAAGCTCACACAACACATGTATACAGTGCTTCACACACACACACACACACACACATATATATATATATATATATATATATATATATATATATATATATATATATATATATATATGTATATATATGCAAACAATACACATACACGTATACATTACCACATAATCTACACACTTATATACATTCTGCTACTTTGATCACAATCATTTAGTGTACAACACACACATAAGCATAGATTACACTTCTTACAAGGTGTGTGATAGAGAAAGAAATATCACAGAAGAGAGAGGGAGAGTTGAGGTGTCCCACTTGGCCACTCACAATAAAGTGCCGGTCATGTCACACTGGCTGCTCACCCAAGCAAGGGTTGCCATATTATTTTATCATAATACACAGCCTAACTGGCTAAGCTCTAATGTAAACTTCGTGGTAACTATTTAGATAACCATAAAAAAATAAATGAATCTTTTGACAATAATATAAATTTTATACTCGAAAAAGTTTTTCATATCATGAACATTCAGTAGATGCTGACAATGATTGTACAAAAAGCAAGAGAAAGTGTTTGATCTGTACAAGACAAGTGCAAAGGACTCACCAGAGTTGCCATTATTGAGAGGTACAGTAAAGAGGATACAACAGTGTGTTAGGTGAGTGTGGGGTACTGGGGGATACAGCAGTGTGTTAGGTGAGTGTGGGGTACTGGGGGATACAACAGTGTGTTAGGTGAGTGTGTGGTACTGGGGGATACAACAGTGTGTTAGGTGAGTGTGTGGTACTGGGGGATACAACAGTGTGAGGTGATTGTGAAGTACCGTACATGCAGGTACTGGAGGGTGCAATATCGTGTCGGGCAAGGTAGGTAGGTAGGTACCTTGGTGTTTGGTCTGAGTGTTTTCGGAAAATGTAATGATGTGTTTGTTGAGTGTTTCTATAATATATTGATGTGTTTCTCGAGAATATAATTTTGTGTTTGTTGTGGGGAATTTAGTGTTGTGTTGAATCAATATTTTGGGGGAATATAGTGTCGTGTTCGGTGCTGTTAGAAGTGTTTAATAAAAAGTGTTTCTGGAGAATAAAGGTTTTGTTGTGAATCTGAAGAATGACGTCCTTTTTTGTGTTAGTGGTGTTGAGAATAGTACAGTATATTATGTCACTCAAACTATGCAGTATATATATATATATATATATATATATATATATATATATATATATATATATATATATATATATATATATATATATATATATATATATATATATATATATATATACAGTATATATACGCTTGTATTTGTTGGAAATTAATTTTAATAATCCCTACAGATCCCAAATTACCCAAATTGTAATGTTTTAAGTTACAATATAGTTGGACAGGTTGTTGAGAACAAGACGACTCTTACAATTTTAAATTACAATATTCAATAATCAGGTGAAAGTAAGCATCGGGAAAATGTGCACAATGGAGATGTGTGTGTGTGTGTGTGATTCTGTTGCGACACTTGATGCAATAACAATGGTACATATACTGCCTGTGCCTGGGTGCAGAATGTTAAAGGTCCGGATGATTTATATATTTCTATAAGAGTGAAACTATCTGATTAAAGTAATCATTGCACATCAGTGTTAAAATTACATTTCTTAATTTAAATTTAAGGAAAAACGGTACATACTTAATTGACTGGTGTATTCCTGGCCCAGTGCAAACAAAGCTCATTGTTTGATATGAAGTTGAAGTATTTGGAAATCTGCAATACGAGAACCGTGCATGATTTCCAATATTCAACGTGTATAGATGATTCAGAATAATTTTAACTCACAAGTTGCTATAAACTCTTCTTCATCCTGGGAAAAATGTTCCCACACACGTCTCCTGAATACCCAAGTTCAAATTTTGCCTATCCACACTAGACTGACTACCTCACGTTAGAAAAAAACTTGACTGATAATCTAGGGTGAGAAACAGACGAGTAGAAGAGAGAGAGTCAGGTAATTGGGTGTTAGAGGAGGTTTGCGCCGAGTGATTCATTTGTTTTCAAAACAGCGTTCCGAAATTTCCCATCGATTTCACAAATTTTGACTCTTTAAAGTGAAATAAAAATAAACAGAAGGATACTACATATAAGCAAGTAAATACTGAATTACTTGAAATATAAATTAAGTTTCTGTGGATGTTGATGGTGTTTGTAGTTGCCTCACAACACTAGCATCAGGAACGTGCACAAGATCCTCAGGTGACACAATATTAACACATTTTCTCAATTTTCTTTATTTTCCCGTATTCTACAGCAGTACGACAGCGCCAGGAAGTGCCGCAGGTGTTACATTATAACTTTTTATATTTTTTATAAGATAATTAAGATACAGTAGCGGTTACTTAATAATATTGTGTTGTACTGTCAGGCCCGAATGACAATATTCACACTTTCTTCATATTCTTTCACTCCACGGCAGCACCGCAACACCAGGAAGTGTGGCAGTTGTTACAGTACATTTTGGTTGCTTATATCGGGGAGATTATATAACAGGGGGCGGGAGCCTCTTGTTGATTTGAGGCAGGTCATGTATGATCCTTTTGTGTTTTCCTGTGTGAAGAGTTGAACATCATTAACCTCCTTATTCATGTTTTATTGACGTATATCATGCTGTTTGGTATTTTTTTTTTTTTTTTTACAAATAGACAACCAACAAGCCTCTAGGTTACGTTTCGTTACGTTGTTAGGTTAGGTTAGTTTTGGTACTCTTTGGTTGTTGAGTAATGTGTTATTCCGATGTTAAAATCCATGGTTGTCCATCTGTAAAAGTTACCACTAATTTTTGTAAGTTTAAATTTTATTTATTATATTTTTCATTTTAGAAATGTATGGTAGAGATACTGTTGACAATTGTGTACTGTAGTTCATGTTGTGTTGAAAAGGATTTATTTACGTATAAAAGAAAAACATCATTCATGTTACTTGCATTCAGAGATTTAGTATAGTTAAGGAAAATGATCTGGGTTAACTGGCTCGCTAAATGAAAAGGTAAATTTGCATAAGTGGGCCCCATTCCAGCTTAAATCGCGCAATTTTTCGGTAATCGTTTCCAACAGAAATGCCATAAAAGAAATGTCTGATAGAATAGTCTGAACTATGCAAAAAAAATTATTTTAATGAAGAAAATTTGATTTGGACCCACTCTTTCAGCAATACCAGTGAAAACTATTAATAGAAGAAAACATTCTTGCCTTAAGAATGCAGCATATCCAATGGAGGAATAGCACTGTGGTGTATTAGTTAAGAATAAATGGTAGTCTCTACTACCTACACTATGATATTTCACCATACAGTATAGAATAAGAAAGTGGATATTATTGATGACTAACCCGCCGACATATTATTTGTTTTGATGTTTATATTCTTACTATATTTTCATCAATGAGTTCTGATATGAAAATCAATTTTTATTTTTTTATTTATTCTTTTGGTAGATAATTAGGCGACTAGGTGCGCACTACTTTGTCTTTCTCGGCGGTATGCAACCAGTTATCTCCAATCGACGCCATTTGCCAGTGTATGTTTATGAGTCACACAAACTGGGTGGCTGCTCTCACGTTCATGAAAAAATGTAAAAGCACCATATTATAGTAAGTTCTTTTTGTTTAATATGCTGGGGGTGGAGGCAGGTCAGGAGGGTTAAGCCTCACGACTTGGAAGTTAAGTAAGGTTAGGTAGGTTTATTTGGTTAGGTTGATGAGGTCTTCTAACATCGCTTCTGCCGCTAGTTTTTCTTATCAACTTAGGTTAGGGTTAATTTAGAAATACAGTAACCACGTTTTAACACATTTGCCAAAACTACGAGTGTCCACTACAAAACACAGTGAAATTACAGTGATTTTAAATTAGTTTTCCAAGAAAAATCGGCGGCAGGTCAGTCGTCAATAATTACCTAATTTTCATACCAAGAAACAGTAGCAGTAACTATACAAAAAAATTTCTGAAGGTGTTGATAAACTATTCTGTCTTACAATTTCTAGTATTGTTAATGAGAGTAGGAGTTCCATTTTTTTTAATCTTAGTATTACCGGACTAGTTTGCCAGCAGCATCCATGTTTTTTCCTTGCACTTGAACACTTACAGCAAATGTTATTGCATTATACTGTATTGTACTATGATTGCTCATGAAGCAACAAATCCAACCTAATCCATCTCTCCTATGATGGAAGTATATAATTATACTTTATGTTAAGAAAGGTAGGTTAGGTTTCATTAAGTAGGTTTGTTTGGAAAGGTACAAAGGGAGGTTGGTCATTATTCTCTGGCTGGCTGGGAAGCATTCCTTGCTTTGTTCACGGTCTGTATGGGAATAATCATAAAGAAAATGAACCAACCTAACTCTCCTCTTTTTGCCAGTGTCTTGAGGAGGCTTAATATATTTGCATATACAGTAGTACAGGTACTGGAAATGAGTTTGGCTTTTTTATTACGAGTTAAGAAATTATTATTTTTTTCTCTTTTTTTTCTCTTTTTTTTTTTTCACTATTGCATGCACACAATCTTTCATACAGAATGCACCAAAAAATTATGATTATAATAAGGTTAAAAACATGAAGGGAATAAAAAAAATTTGCATCTCCGGAAATTGTGGGAGGGAGGTGCAATGTCGGTATCTTAGCGTCCAGCCAAAGTGTGAGCTGTGTTAATGTTATTTTTCAACTTCTATTTTCAAGTAGATACTGTATGTGCAATTTTCTTCATTTTGTTTTTATTATGTTCGATGCACACAATCTTCGTACAGAATGTGCAAAATAATTGTCATAACGTAAAAAAACATAAGGGATTAAACATTTATTACGTGTGAGGGAGGGAGGGCGCAAGCAGAGTTCCGTCACCCTCACATCTTTGCTGTCTTGTGCGTAGTGATATTGCCAAATGGCAACGCAGTATTTTTCCTTTTCTTTTATTTATTATTATTTATTCCTCACATTTACCGGTACAGTATATATTATTATACTGTATATACAAAGAATAAGTTCTTCCATACGCAAACCAAATTCTGGGCAATGTGACATGTTGAACTGCATAGCCTGGCAATCTCCATTGACGGGCAGAACATCCCACTCATCCCGTAAGGTAATGTACCAAAGTTAAACAGTATTTTATTTTTTACTTATTTATTTTTTTCATGTGTTTGGTAGTATTTTATAGCTATGTTTACCATTTATCATTAGTTATTTATTTTATTTTTTTTAACAACCATTTATATCTCGAGGGATACCTGTAGTGGAAACCTTTACTCTTGGCCATCTCCAATGTTAAATACAGTCTAAGAATATGCTGCTGTCATCTGGTGAGGTTTGTGTCCTCGCTCTTTTTTTCAGTTAAAGCTCCATTGATTTTACACTATCACACATCAATTTTTCAGATAGAATTCATTGCTATACTGTACATGAACACCAGTGGTTCTCTATCTTATATGACCCACAGGAACATTCACCTGGAAATGAGATGTCCATTGAGACTAACCAAAGGAAACATAATGTTCATGGGAATTTATGTTACTGTAGTTTCGATGATGTATGAAAAGGTAATTTATAATTTTTTTTTTTCGGTAGATCCAGCAATGGCTCGTGGACATCAAAAGGCTCAGTCACAAGAAAAAAATAAGCTGCGGCAAGCGGCTGCAAAAAAGTCGGGCCACAATGCCAATCAGCAGAAAAAAGCTGCAATGAAAGCCCTCACTTTTCAATGTCCTATATGTAGGGTAAGTGAATGGAAGTTGTTTAATACTGTAGTACACTGCACATATACAGCAACCCTTCGATAACCATGGTTTTTAGTATCAACAAATTTTTATTTACAGTAAACCCTCGGCACATATGGGACTCTGGCCTTGCCGAGTTGTCCCAAATTTTTACTTATCCAAGGCACTTCCCCCCTCCCACAAAAATACAACAATAAAAAATTATTGACCTATATATGTGTACAGTACATGTAATTACTAAATGTAAAAAAGTATCACTTACGAGCACTGCAGGCAAAGACTGAAGCATCATAGCAGGTGACACAAACACATTTTAGGTGGTGATGCAGGTGGCCAGATATGCTGAGATTTTCCCAGATAATTGTATACAGTCGGCCCTTAACATACGCGGGGGTTAGGTAACAGAGATACCCGTGGATGTTAAAAATCAGCGTATTTTTGTCCCCCCCAAATCTGGCCCCCCGTGTCCTTATTTACCGTATATACCTGTGTGTAGTTCAAGTTATACTAATACATTCCGAGACCATATCCATGACAATTTATATGAAATTCCGAGTTATCGAGGGTTTAATGTATTTGTTTTTCCAACCATGGATTTCAGGAGAATTCTAGCCCAGTTTGGCAGGAATACTGCGGAGTCAGATCTGTCAAGTGGTCAATCTCATTCACCTTGAGTTTTGTTCTTCAAATGATAGCTTTTTAATACCTTGCTCAGATTCTCTTTAAATCAATTTGCCTCTTCTCATCCTTTATAATACAGTGGTCCCTCGGTTAACGAACACAATTCGTTCCAGAAGGTTGTTCGTTAACCGAAAATTTTGTTAACCGAAACCATTGTTTCAATGGGATTTTGGGTAATTGGTTCAAGCTCACCGAAAATTACATACAAACTAAAAATAAATGCTGTAAAGTACACTTACTTTGAGGTGTGTATGTAGAAGGCTCCTGGTTGATGATGATGGGAATTATAAGTGGGGGTGGAGGAGAAGGGAGAAGAGAAGGCAGTGGGATGGAAGAGAAGTCACCCCATGCTGCCATTTCACCCATAAAATTTTAAGTTCACTTGATGTAATTCAAGATTATTTTCTTTAAATCAACACTGCACTGCATTATATATTGTCAATATGTAAAATAAATTTCAGAATGACCAATAATTGTACTGTAAAAACATAAAAATAGTTTTATGTTCAAGAGAGTCTCAAGCAAGATGCTTCCTCCACTGAGCAGACACAAACTGACGCCATTCTGGGTGAGTCAAGTGGCTGTTTGGCACACTAAAAACTAGTTCCCTGTACTTCAATTATGTTAAATAATTGTTAAAATGACTAAAAAATTTAATATAAGACTTAGAAAATTATTGAATATAGTACAACCTTCTTGATATTTACTCAAATGGTAACAAATTTAAGCCCTAAAACCGATTACAGGGTACTGTATTGGAAGACTAATACTACAGCTGGTGAGCAGGCGAAAGCAGGCAAAAACATGGGAAAAATTCGAAAGGAATTCGTTAACCAAATTGAATATTCTTATGGAAGGTAATTCGTTAACCGAGGGATCACTGTATACACAATATGGCTCTACTGTCTTAGTAAGTCATCACTTAATATTTAGGGCCAGGGGGCAGCAACACCATTTGTGGGCCAGGTGTAGCCTCCCTGCTCATGAGTCAAAACTGTTTATACCTATATGGATAAAACTAAATATTATGAAAACCTCATTTTTTATCAAGTGGAAGGAAATTAATTCAACTCAACTGTGCTACAATGATGTACTGTACAATATATATACAGTACAGTATTTGTAAAATTAATATTTCTGAAAAATTTAGATTTTACATTTTCTTATGACATTAAAAATGTTCATTAAAATTTAAGTATTAATAAATGTATGGGAATAAATCAGCACAGGTTATCCAGAATGAAGAGGAATTAGTTTTTTCTTTCCAGGGAATGATGCCAGATCCAAAAACGTATAAGCAACATTATGAAAATAAACACCCAAAGGAGGAATTGCCTGAAGAGTTGAAGGACATCTGATGTCACAATGACCCTACAAGCCGAGGCTGAAGCCGTGTGCAACTGTAGGGCACCCATGTACCCAGGCGTACACCACCACCTGCACATGATCAAGAGAATGCTACTTTTTCTAGGTTTAAAGGTCTTGTTATTTTCAGGAGACTTCTACTGATTCTCGCCCATACTGAACATTGGTACAGCAAATTTGAAATGTTGAAAGTGTTTCTGTGGTTCTGAGTAAGGTTGTTTATCTCATTGGAGTTTAGGAGTGAATGCATTCACATGAAGGAACACGGTTGTGTTTGAAAAATACACATTTTCTCAGGGTGTGTTGATTTCTTTATGATTTAAGTCTGATTCTCCATTTTAGAGCTGTAGGGAAAGGTAATCTGAACTACATTTCTTTATTTTTAGTCATAGACTAGTGGAAATGTTGTTTAAAGGTGTTGAGTGTTAGGAAGATGCAGGACAAAGGTGAACAAGAAGTTAGCACTGATGGATACTAAACATCACTAACTTGGTCAACTAGCCAAAGATCTTATGGCAGTTTAGAATTTAATGTCTGTGATAAAGAAGCCAAAAGATGAATATTTATTACACCTGGTTACTTGGCTGCCCCACTGTGGTGCCTTGATCAGCCCGGCTGCCCCTCACTCCCTCCCTCCCTCCCTCGCCCTCAGACTAATCCTGTAGCTCATGTTGCTCTTCGGCAAAGATGTTTTAAGTTCCTTACTTGATTTTTGTTTATTATCTGGGTTCTCTGACATCCCTTAATAAAGAGAATGATAAAATAAAAGTTTATCTACAATATCTTAATTGTAAATTTTATGGATATTTATTTATTTATTTTTTTTTAATACAAAGTCATGACTACAGTAAGTCATAGAGATGATAACATTGATTGCAGTACACCTTGTTGGAAATGTGTGGTGTTCAAGAGGTGATCTTCAATTGAAAAATTTGTCAGCACAGGTTTAGAGCCAAATATTTTCAGGTACTTGACTTTCTTGATTCTTAAACTTGTTCCTCTTTCTTGCATGTTTTGGGAACATCGGCAAGGTTTTGCTCTCTTGTAATCTTGCGTATACTAGCAACAAGCCAGAGAGCTAACTCTTGACAGCTTTGCTCTAGCATTTATAATATTCATGTCGCCCATTCCACTTGTTAGTTAGCCAGCATTGAGGGAGGATAGACTGTCGGTGCTGCACCAACAGCCAACCAACCAAATGGCTTATATAAATTTTCACATTAGTCAAGACTAACTAACAGTGGGGATGAGTCTGTTGTTTTCCATCTTGGTTGAGTTACAGCAGAGGGTCTGACTCCTTAGTGTCTATATTCTGACATTGAGAAATTGTGTGAAACATTTGTATTTGCTATTTTGGTGTGACATAGACAGTTTCCTCAAGCTGGATCTCCTTATTTGAGGACCCACCACTGCCTCACTCATTTAGGCTAAGTATTCTCAAAATTGCTAATTGAAGCTTTCTTTCTATTCACATGCAATTTAATAGGGCCTCATTTGTAGGCACTTCATTTCTTTGGGTTCTCAAGCTTACTTAAATGCACTTAATATTTGTTTAGAGGGAATCCCAATTAGTGTGTGGAGATCTTGCTATCATTGCCATTACCAGTGTCATCCTATATACACCAGGAAAGAACATTATTAGCTCAAGGTTTTATTATATTTTATATACATACCATGTAAATCATGGGGATAATAAAAGTGCTACCACTAATCTCAGCCTTTCCTTAACAATATAGTGGACAGTAGACTGTTCAGAGTACAGCACCATGTGTGTCCTTTTGTTTGCAATAGTAGACTTCCTATTTGTGGTGGTGTTGGCATATCATTTGACATCATGGTTCATCCAGCTAGCTGATCATAGTTATTGTTGCTCAACAAAAAGAACAACATAATGGAGCACATTATTGTTGCTCAACAAAAAGAACAACATAATGGAGTACGTTATTGTTGCTCAACAAAAAGAACAACATAATGGAGTACGTTATTGTTGCTCAACAAAAAGAACAACATAATGGAGAATGGGTAATCCCTCAGTTCCTAAAAAGTATTGTGCCAAACAAGTGTTGTGTGAAATTAATAGTCAAAGCTCAAAATCCAAGTCCATACCACTAAAAAATCTGCATAGATTTGGGTTTAAATGCACATTAAGTTTCCAGGAGTGAGTGGTGTGGTGGCATTTATTTGTTTATATGTACAGTGTTTCATTTATTAATTTTGATATCTTTTGGTTGCATAGCAGTGATAAGCACTTACCAGTACTGTACTTATACAGTACAACCTCCATAATTCACACTACCCTAATTCAAAATCACCCATCAATTGTAATGATTTGCTGTTGTGAAATACGTATATGTAACAAACTTCATAACATTTTGTCAAATTTCAAATTATGAGAAATTTACAAATATGTATGATGCACATGTTGCTATGGGATCCAACCGCCCGCCCCAGTGTAAACAAGTACCCTGTATATGCATGTCGGTCAGTTCACGCGGGTCAGTTGTGGAGTGAATGTCTACTGTCTGCCACACAAGCTTTTTCCACTCATTTTTCCATCATTGCCCACCAATGTTTGAGCCATTATGTCTGATAACCCTAAATCTGGTACTGTACAGTACTTAAAAACGTTAAAATTTTAATTGGGGCAGATAACGTAAAGGTACCACGGTTTTGTTTGTTTTCCCATGGGAGAAGGTGTCCCTCATAATTTGTAAAACCCCAAATAGAGGTTTTACTGCAATCTCATACTAAAACACTAATTACTATTTTTATATTCTATTTATGTATTTGTACCTTGAATTTTTTTTATTACATACAATTACCATTTACAAGCTATATTTTAAGCAAATCCATAATCTGGACTCCAAACAATGAATAATGGCAATGTAGCAGCAACACACACACACTGTATCTCTAACCAAAACACCACTACACCATCATTTTCTTAATTTTTGGTTTACCTTTTTACATGCAAATTTTCTACTATATAAAAGTGATATTCTCACTTATTTGTGTATCTTTATTACATGAAAATACTATTTAAAAGTGATCTTGTCACTTATTGCTTACTTTGCACTGATGATGTAGCTTGTAAATCTAGAAAGAATAGCACAGTACAACATGCATGCAAGGTTAACGAGTCAGAATGGACTGGAGCAAAAAAAAATATATCCAGAACACATTTCTATTGATCATGTTAACCTCTGGATTAAATACAGGGGGTCATTGATATCCCTGGTTTTGCATTTAAAAGGCCAAATTATTGCTGAACAGCAAGCCCTTCAAATACGCGGGGGCTAGGTTCTCAAAATGGCCGCGAATAACATTTGCTGACCCGGGGAAGGGGAGTTGGGTTTACATTTTAACTTGTGTACAAAGAAATGTATTCTATTCCCTTTGTGTTTGCCCTAAGGACAATTATTTCTTTTACCTGTATTGCATATATTGTGTGTGTAGACACACACACAAAACTTATACAAATAAATAATAATGGGAAAATTCACAAATAATCAGAAAAAATTTATTACAAATGTTGAGTCTACCCTTAAGTCTACTCTATGCTCTATTAGTAACAAAGCATGGAATGGAGTTGAGGGTAGACTCAACATTTTTAATAAATTTTTTCTGATTGGATTTTGCCATTATTATTTATTTGTATATGTTTTGTGTGTGTGTACAAACACACACATACAGTATATAATACAGGTAAAGGAAATTACTGTCTCCAGAACGAATGGCTCCCTGTCCTGGCCACGAAAATGCCAGCAACTTTAAAACTAACCTCAAGACATTGTTGGGTGCACCCAGGGTGTCATCCGCAAATAATAGAGGACTGCAAAACAAAAATCCACGAATTAACCGGGCATACTGTATGTGTAAAAAGTCCTATTAGGAGAAAAAATATCCGCTATACCGCCAAGCATCCCCCAATTTCTACCACACTCATCCCCCATACAGTGCAATTCCTTTTATCAGAACTCCTCGGGACAAATGGCGGGTCGATGACCCATGCCCGGGTGGGGAAAACACTGGGGATGAGTTGGCCTGAGAGATGGCATGTAGCCATTGTTACATGTAATGAAACTATGACAGTTGTGGAATAATCATTACAATACAGTGGTCCCTCGGTTAACGAATTACCTTCCATAAGAATCTTCAATTCGGTTAACGAAAAAAAATTGGATTAACGAAATCCTTACGAAAATCACATTTTGTTTTGAACATCAGCTGATAAGCTGAGGAGGTACTCAGCCAATTCAGTGATCTCTTCTATGTTTACATTCAAATTAATCACTATCTTATAAGAATTCCAGCAATGCAAATTAAATTCACCCGTCACTTCCATAAAATTTTATAAGCAAAAATAAAAAACTTATCTAACGGACAATTAAATACTTCACACCACAGGTGCCAACTGTCAAACATGTCACTGTCACCCTTCCCTCCCCACCTTCCTGAGAAAAGTTTGGGGTTAGAGGACTAGGTTTAAAAATAACTAATACCTCAGACCAAAGTTAGGATAATATAATTTGCATTGCTGAAATCCTTGCAAGACGGAATAATTTGAATACAGTGGGGTATGCTATAACGAATCTAATTGGTTCTAGAACCTTGTTCGTTATAGCATTCGTTCGTTATAGGATTAATCCGTTCCAGGCCCCAAATACAACCACTTAACACTGAAAAATATAATATAAAATTGTAAAAAAGTGCATAAATATGCATCTAAACCCCTGAAATAAAGAATATCATTAATACTTGTAATAAAAAAAACAAATTAGTAAAAAAAAAAAAAAAATTTTTTTTAAATAATGTTCGTTGTAGGAGTTTCGTTCGCTATAGCATTCTCAATTTTATAGGTAAAACCGTTTGTTATAGGAATATTCGTAGTAGGATCCGTTCGTTATAGCATAATAAAATTATTAAATTAATCTAAAATTTTTGTCTAATGCAAATTTTAGCTTGTTTATATTCAAATTAATCACTATCTTATAAGAATTCCAGCAATGTAAATTATATTCTGGCCGGGTAATTTCTATGAATTTTATGAGCTAAAAACAAAAATCCCAAATAAATAAACAAATTATATTTCACCAGACACTATCTGTCACCTCACCGCTGGCTCCCTGCCTCCTTTCGTTCCCAGACAAAAGTTTGGTGTTTTCTTTTATGCTTTAAGGTGTTTATTTTATATAACATCTCAGACTAAGGTTAGGATAATATAATTTGCATTGCTGGAATCCTTGCAAGACAGGGAATAATTTGAATATAAACGTCATATATTTTGCACGAGATAAAATTAATCACCTGTATCACATTACAGTAGTGATTTAAGAGTTCTAGTGTATATGTACGATATATATATAGTGATTTAAGGGCAATCTAGGGGAATTTTAGGAGTGTTTCTGACTTTATGCATTTTTGGCTTTACTGTACTTTGTATATACTTTTCTGTGAGCCCATTGAAACAATGGTTTCGGTTAACAAACGACCTGGAACGAATTGCGTTCGTTAACCGAGGGACCACTGTACTCTATTGTGGCTTAGAAATAACGAAATTATACATACTAATATAAAACTATAAAATAGGAAAACTTAAGAGCATAGGTATGATGTGTGGCAAGTATGCGTGGAGGCAGTGGGTTATAATTTTTATTTTTTTTCCGAAAATTAGCCCACCCGGGCACAGGTCACTGACCCACATTGGGGCCTGGGGGGCAAAAATGTAATAATAATAACAACAATAATATTAATAATTAGTTCATAGTACATAAATTTGATAATAAAAAATAAAATAATAACAATACTAATACTGTAATAATAAAAATAAAGAACCATAAAGAAATAATTTTTTTTTAAAAAGATCAATAGTGAGAAACGATATATGTATGCTGTGTCCTCAAAGTAAGAGAAACAATTGAGACCCTGCATTGCCCACTTGCCACCCAGTGGGACCCACCCGGCCCATGCTCCCTTCCCCTTATGTGACTTCATGGCATGCATGTGTCTTGGACACTTCGAGTCAGCTGGGTAACTGCACACCGTAGACAGTGTCTAATCTCATGCGGTTTTTTATTGTTTTTTGCGTGCAGTCTTGAAATATTGCTATTGTTTTTAGCCATGAGTTCAAAGCATAGTGCTAAACTAAATGCTGTTCCTTAAAGGAAGCATAGTAGCTATGGATTGAATGTGAATTAGACATTATTTGTCAGAAGAAAAGTGGTGTGATGATAGACATATTGCATGCTCTTGCAATTCCAGAGTATAGATGATAAAAGGTATAAAAGTAATCATTTTGAGTCATTTATTATCTTATGGTCCCATTCAGACCCTATTTTCATTATATCTTGGCCAGAAATTCCTAGTGATTTTCCAGTCCCTAATAACCTCAGATAATGAGGACCCCTGTATTGTAATTTCATGATAAAGTACTGTCTGAATCGGCACACGGGGCTGGCTAGATTATGTTGCCAAGTAGGCATTTATTTTTCACATGTGAGCTTCTCAGTAGCATCTCAGCTTTTGTGATGTAGGGATCTCGCTCTTCAACTTGGCACACCTCACCACATGTTCTACCCAACCCCAAGTGTAGTAGGAGACTCTTGACCATCAACAGATTTGTGATCATGATTAATTACTGGAAGCAGTAATATTAACTGTAAATAGTCGTGTAAATAGTAATAACATTATACAACAAGTGTCCTGTACCTCATACTGCCTACAAATCAGTGTTGTTTACCTTGTACAGTACTGCCAACCTCACCCGACTGCCTCATGCACACACCACTTCATGCGCATTCTTGACTCTTCCTAGTCCCTGTGGTAAGGATATATATTTCTTTACTGTTCATATCATGTATGACCAATTTGTAAGACTACAATAATTTTTTAAATATTCCCCAAATATACCCACATTGGGGTGGGGGGGCATATGCCTACCATAGTCCAGTGCCTGGGGGGTTAAACAGAAATGGATCATGTCTTATGAAAGCTGTAAAAATGGAATCATGTGTGAATGTGTGTTAACCAAGGTGTAAATGTATACAGGTAGTAAGTGAAGAATTGATATATTGAGCAGAGAAATAAAGGAAGTGTGAGGTATTGTGACATGACTTCCCCGAGTTGTAAACCTAGGTACCCATTTACAGTTGGGTGAACTGGGAGCACCCGGGAATCGAACCACTGACCCCGGGAACAGGAGGCGAGCGCTGTATCTACTCAACCGCTGCACTCCTGTGGCACGTGTTGGTGCCGTTATAATTCTGGTAATTGGCTGGCAACCTCGGCTTGTAACGTGTGTACTATTTTCATGTTTCAAGTTAAGAGTAACAGGAGTTAACATACAGTACTTTGTTCATCCTTGTTACAGTATATGGAAGTCAACTCTGACCATCAGCTTCAGGCCATATATAAAAGCATCAAACCTCCTAGTGCATTACGAGGTCACTGTCAACCCTCCCCCTTTTTTGTAGGGCAAGAAACGATCTCTTTCACACAATCTTTATTTAAAAATAAATCTTGAGCTTTCAAGGCTGGGAACATTAGAATAATTCCCTATTTATTATTTTTATTAACATCTATAAAACCTTCCCAACAGATTTTTCTGAATTAAAAAGTTATTAATGACAAAGCCTAAAATTTGTACCTTGTACCTATATAGTACATAAATTTCTATAAAGTTATATCAATACAAATGAAGGAGTTATCCTCAAATCCCATTTATGGTAGAGCCCACAACCAATTGACACCTGCATAGTGGCAGGCAAGTAATGAAGTATCTGTATTTGTACAGTATTTGTAATCGATTACAGTAACTCAGTAGTTTTTCCAGTTATCTAACTAATTACTTTCTAGGATGATTACTTTTTGCTTGTAATCAAGTAAAAAAAAATATCAGTAGTAACTACCATTTCTTTTTTGTGGGGTTAAGCTTTGCAGATACTTTTTTTTTCTTAAATTTTTTTCTTTATTCTCCAAAGATGTTTATCACATATAATAATGGAGAAAAAAAATGGTAAATTCATAGGTAGATATAATTAGATAGGGGGTATTTTTGTGAGTTTAATGATAATTTCAGACAAACAAGAAAAATTTTCTTCTAAGGCACTTTTGGCACATTTTACCCATAACCGAGATATCGTAAGCTGAAAATTGGAAACTACTAGAAAGGCTATTATTGCATTTGTTGCCACCAATCGAATTTAGGGAATTTCGTCTTTGCAAACTAGAGTTTAAACAATTCTAAGACACATTTTTTCTGACATTAACCCCCACAAGTGTCCAGTGGAAACCTCTAATGTTTGGTAGGGTCACACTGGATAACAAATTTCTCACGTGTGTCTGGACCAAGCAGGACTTGAACCCATGGCCTATTGGGAGAAATACTTGTGCAATCTCTGTACCAACACTATTCGAGAAAATGGCCTGGCACTGTCCCAGTAGAAAATGTATGAAAGTTAATAATATAATAGTGATTACAGCATGAATTATTTTTTTATTATTTCGCATGTACTACGAGTCATGTGTGAGCCGAGTCACATGGGTTCTGGATTAGAGCAAGACAAACCTGCCTCGCCAGCGTAAAGTTGAGATAATGTTTTGATTTTTTGGCAGTCATAAAAAAAAATCGGTGATTTGCAGCCTACTGTACCAAGCTAATCTTGTAAGGAAAAATAGATGTGGAACTGAAAAAATAAAATAATACTGTTTTGTATATCAAAACAGATGGCTATTTATGCTTTTAAAATTTTGATATGCCTTCTGGAACATAAATTTTGTGCACATGTCACTGACAACACCTCAAATCATTAGCATCACCCTAAAAGAAAAGTACAGTCATCCCTTGGTTATAGCGCACTTGGTTATCGCGGTTTTCATTATCATGCCTCCATCAAAATCTGCACACCTGCCGTTATAGCGCAGTTTTCAGGCCGAGAATTTGGTTATCACGCATTTGCCTCCAGGTGTAATGTTACCCCCTTGCTTCACCTATATCTATTGAGGATAAAATCTTTCACCTACAAATTGACAATAACACATTTGCTGTAATCAACAATTGCAACCCCAGTTGCAATTGGGGTTGCAATTTCAAATTCTGTGTCATTACTAAGGAATAACGAAGTCTCGGGTGCACTCTAAGATTGAGAGAAAACAGAGGACTCAGGTGTCCTGAAGCGAGAAAAAACGGACTCCTATGACGGGGGACTCAAATAAAGAAAAGCATAGCTACATGTTTTGTGGACTACAGTATTGAGCGTACCCTTTTCATCACTTTGTAATAAACCTAGCCATACCTATGTGTGTTTCTGATATTTACCATAAGATTATCTATATCTTTAGTGGGTCTAAATGGTCGTAAAATGGGAAAGTTGGGGTTGGGTCTTGGGTGCCTGGAACCAATTAGAATAAATCCCATAGGTTCTGTACTTTCGTTATCGCGTTTTTCGTTATCACGCACTCGGCGCGGTCCCAAATAGGCCTGATAACCAAGGGATGACTACTGTATAAGCAAAACAAAAAACATTACTTTCAATAGTCTTATTGTTTGCAGGTACAGTGTTTATTGCAGGCATGGTTCTTAAACATTTTCCATTTCCCCTCGCATGTTCAGTTGTACCAGAACTTTTACTCCCTTTTTTCTGATTGAACTAAGGTTTCTGAATTTGCAGGTTTTTCAAGAACCTAATCCCATGAATATCAACGGTCTACTGTAGTACTGTACGGCAATTTGCTAAGACGACCTTTGTTCATACAATAAAAAAATCTGGTGGTAAATGGTTTCATTTTATATCCTTGTGGGGCTTTGTATTCCCTCTTCATCCCAAGCAGAGTTAAAGAAAGAGATAATAAATATGTGGCAACTCCATCATTTATATTGATAAGCTAGACTAGTTTATATATTTCTGCAGATAGTCAATCAACATCCATGTATTTATTTTTTTAAATAAAGATTTATCCAACAGCAATGTACCAATTTGTATAATATCCCCAAAATACTAACTAGTGACTTGCTTCGGTCACTCCTGTACAAAAATTTTATATTTCAAATTATACTACTGTATATAAAAAATATTGTGTTACTTATATAGATTTCTTAAAATTCAATATTGTACATAGAAAAATATGTTAATAAGGGTATTACAACTTCTTAACAATTAAAAAAAAATTCATACAAATAAGAAGAGTTTGTATTGGTACAAATAAATACATTATCACATTCTTACCTTCTTCAGCTTGTAAGTTATACACTTATCTCCAAGTCTCATTTTTCCTGAGTAACTCATCTAGTAAAATGACTATGAAACCTTAAGGATCTGTTGTTCATCAGGTGAGTCTAGACCAGTAATACAAGCCACTGTTGAGTTATAAAGCAATCCTTAATAAATGCGGAGGGAGTTTTCAAAAAGGATTGCCAGGTCTTCCTCACTCTGTTCCCGCGGTGCCAGTTTAGTCACACGGTGCTGTAATTATTATAAAATGAGAAATTTACAATTGCCTACACTTAAGAGATGAAGACATGAGTATTTTGTCTATGTACTGTGGTTGGCCCTCTAGTCTTAACCATCCACGAGTTCTCCCAAATCCAGTTTAATACCACCATATTATTACATTGTGTGTTGAGAGTTTACTAAGGAGACTACATTTTATGTGTAGTTTCCTAATTCATAATAGTATAGTATTGTCTTATGGTTTCTTCTAAAACAACCAAAACATTACAATTATGTAGCCTCAGAAAACTGTTGACATATGTATTAATATGGTGGTAAGAAACTGGGTATGGGAGTAGTCATAGGTGGATAAAAGGAGATGGGCAACCACAGTGTAGATCCAAAACATGTGAAGCTTGCAAGGTTACATGTAATGGGTAAAATACAAGTGATATGTTATCACAAGTTTCATTCATCATGAAAAATAAATGGATGAAAGCAACTATCAATCTAGCTATTCCATCTTAGTTGTGGGTTTCCATAAAATTAATCTGAGACAGCATAATGGATAAATAATGGGATGTATTTCAAGAAATGATCATTCTTCATTAGAACTTTCCCCCAGTCAAAACAATGATAAAAATAAAGTTACTACCTGTATTGTGGAAAATCTGAAAACTCACTTGAGGCAGTGTTCCCTTCACCAGTGCAGGGATATCTTCCGATGTGAACCCAAGAGCTTCAAGACCATTCTCCACCTTCATGTCATCCATGTAACCTAGCAGGACATCAGCCAAAGCCAAGCCTGAAAGAAATATTTTAAGATTCAGTGTGATACTTCACAGCAGGTACAGTAATCCATATGGGGTAACAGTACTTGTTGTGTATGGTAAGAGTGTTTACTTTATACATGGTTCTGAAATATGAAAAACGTTTTAGGAACACATCTACAGTATTTTGTAAAAAAGAGGGAACCAATATAGTACAGTATTTTCAAAACACGAATCTCATTTTATGTGAGGGTTATGTTCTCCCAAAATGTTTATAGAAAACAAATTCACAAAAAGAAAACATTTGTACTGGCCATACATATAATAGGTGTACACTCAAGGACCTCTACTACCCACCCCCTCAAAAAATAAATAAATAAATAAAAATCCATTGAAAAATTCCCCAATCATCATCAACGAGGATACGAAACCACTTGAGATACACCATTTTCTTTAGGGTCTGGTCCACAATCTACACTCCAAGCATCTCCATTTTTTCAAGGTGAGGACTTCCACCTGCACCACAAGGGGTCACAGCTCAAGGTTGAAGAAGCCATGAGGGCAAACTTTTTCAGAGTGAGAATTGTGAATTCTTGGAACAAACTGCCAGTGTTGTGACTGCACTGAGTATGAGCTCTTTCAAGATCAGACTTGACCAACACTGGAGCAGGTTCAGATATTTTCAAGAGCCAATGCATGTCCATTACTTGCCAACAGTGCATAATAGACATGACCAACTGCCCAAGCAGCTAACAAGGCAATCAGTGGCGAATAGGATAAAAGTAAAAGTAAGAAGTAAAAGTATTCTTGCCATTAGTTTCATAAAAAGATATGTTGAGTGCATCATTGAGCCTCATTTTACTGGCAATCTTAAAATGGTGGTTATTGTGCTTGCCCCAAGGCCAAACACACGACTATGTTGAGATGTACTGGGTTGGCCATTTTGGAGAGATGTGCAGAAACATATTCTTGCATCTTCCCCCAACCTGCGTCTTGTTCCGCCATTTCCAATCCCTTGTGATGAGCCCTAACTACCCTTCCTTAACCCTTTCGCTGTGTTTCCTGCACTTGCCATTTTATTCTGGCCACCGCCAGACGATTTTATTCAGCTTTGGGTAACCTCCCGCAGCCAAAAGATTGAAACCTATCTCGATTAACCCTCTTGCTTCATTTTCCGCACTTGCCATTTTATTTTGGCTACCGCTAGACGATTTTATTCAGCTTAGGGAAACCTTCCGCAGTCAAAGGGTTAAGATAACTGCTCTCGCCATTCAGTTCGTTTGTTTGAATTCACAGACGATGGTGGCGGTGTGCTTATTAAAGTGTTACACTTAACACCACTGGTGGCATTGTTACCAAGTTAGACTCATCACTGTAGTCACACCTCCCCCAGCTCTCTCGCTACCAAGCCGAGCTGTAAGCTATGTTAAATTTATTTTTCAACTATTAATTTCAGGTAGATAAACTTTTGTCTTATTTTTTCTCAGTTACATACACACACAGTCCTACAAAGAGAATGTGCAAAAAAATATATGTATACAGAATAATCCAGTCAAAAACAAAAGAGGAATAAACATTTTTTCATGCACCAGCAAGAGTTAGCTAACTCTGGCTGAGTGGGGGAGTTATGATACACAGGGTAGTTATTTTCCAACTCGTAATGCCAAGTGGATAAACTTAACTTATTCCTTCTTTTTTTTTGCTCAGTTACATACACACATAATCCTTCATACATAATGTGAAAAAAGTAAATAAATGAATAGCGTGAGGTAAAAAACATAAAGGCAATAAAAATTTATTTGTGTGCGAAAGTTAACACACTGAGCACGGGAGTGGGCAGGGAGAACAGAATGCGGGAGCCCTGTTGCTAAAGGTCGGCAGATGCAGTGTTCCAGTGGGCTGTGTTGCTATGGCAAAGGTTGAGGCCACACAGCCAGAGTCGTGTGAAAATAGAGGTTGCACTAAACTTTCATTTAGCTTTTCCTTAATGGTTTTAGCTGTATATTTTCATCTAGCATATAGTCTTTTATTAATGTTTTATGTGTTAGTTTGGAAGGTGTTTTTGTTGTTTGTGAACCAATTTCATGTTTTTGGGGTATAATATGAAGTGGAGTTTTCTTGTCGATGGGGAAACAAACTCTATTTTTCCCATTTGTTCTGCTGATTGATATACAAAAATTTACCAAATGTTTTATCAACATTTTACTACTACAACAGAATAAGAAAATATATCAAGGAGCATCACCTGCATCCTCTCTCTTCACTCTAGTGATATCTTTCCCAAGAATGTGTGCAGCCTCCAAGTGACGTTCAGGACACATAGGGCCCGTGAAAGCAAACACTGCTGGAGCAGTCATCACCACTGACAGTCCATGGGGGATGATAGCATGGTCACATCTGAAATAAATACAGTGCAGTACAGCATATTGTGATTAAACTTGAGCTTGATCTGCTACAAGGTTATAGCTGTTTGTGTAATGCACTCACTGTTTGCATTACAAGTACATTAAAGTGAAACAAATCAAAAGAATTATTTAACACCTGAAGTGTTATATACTTGTGAGAAATCGTAATGCTTGAAACTTACTGAGAGACTAAGCCACTAGTTGTGATGCAGTGCGAGACTGAGGCCCAGCCAAGACATATACTGTATCAGTATTCCTCACTATACAAATGTTTAAGATATGAAAATTCACTGATGAGAATTTCCTAAATTACCACTTCTTTTTTATGTTACGAAAGCTTCCCCAGCTTATAAGTGTTTGGGTTCTTGCAAAAATTCAAATCACGCACCCCCCGGAGTCAGCTGGGGCAGCCACATCCTCCTAGCCCTCTCCCTACCAGGATGAGGTGCGAGTTATGTTATGGTTATTTTTCAATACAGTACATAATTTTTGGTAGATAAACATAACTTTATTTATTCAGTTACATGCATTCACAATCTTACAAAAATGAAAAAAATGAGAAACATTATGTATGTTGTATTGTCAATAGTAAGAGAAACAATCGAGACCCTGCAATTGTGTTAATGAGGCAGAAAGTCAGATCAGCAACCTGGGACTTGGTCACAATTTTCGTGAAGCCATATGGCAGCAGGGTCTACCATTAGACAATACATTACTGTATGCTTCCCATATCTTCCCATGCGGTAGTACCTCCTTACATAGGTTTTTGACCATTCCATGTTAATATCTGCAAGAAATTAATTTTTTGGACGGCACTGGTGTGTCATTTAATTACAGAGGCAGTTCCTGACTTATGACGGGGATACATTCCTGGACCCTGATCATAAGTTGATTTGTTCGTAAGTCAGAACAGTTTTAATTCCATAGTTTAGGTTGGGTTAAAGCACATCCCTGCCCATACAAAAGAACTATAATATCTCATACATAACAAATAATGTAAATGCTGTAAATAAAGTGATGCTAAACAATATAAAATAATGAAAATAATGTAAATATGGGACTTTAATTACAAATTTTTGCGATGAATGTATTGGAATCCTGATCCTAAGTCGGATGCTCGTAATTTGGGGACTGCCTATAATTATCCTGCGGCGATGTATGAGTTAAAATATTTCCAGCCCATATACAGTGCAGTATATATAATAGCCCGACTATGTGTGTTTCATATAACAGACAGCACATCTAAATCATTGTAAGAAGAGACTGGGGATTCTCCTATAATTATATTCTAATGAAACACTACCAGAATAAAAATACTGTAACAGAGAAAACATATGCCAGTGTTGAGAGGATGTTATATTTACTGTATAAGGAATATGGATATGTCTTGTTATAACATACTTACTCATACTGTTCAGGGTGGAATTTTCTAACATTGCCAGATATTGGGTATGACATTCCATGACAGAGGTGAACCCCAGCATTGCCAAAGCCAATGCCAGCGAAAGCACTAGCTAGGTGCATCTTGGAGCGAGCTTCCACATCATCTGAGTTATACACTGACCTGTAAATGTTCATTTCTTAAAACAATACTAGAGACAAGCTCACAATACAGTACAGGTACAGTACTATAAATACAACTGCATCTACATAGTTAAATATATTCTTCTGTTCTTTGTATATTATATGTGTACTTTGTAGTGTTTAAAAGGCATTCCAAATATAATAAGGACCAACAGTATTCTATACCTCTTAATACAGAAAAATTATCTGTGAAATATTTATGTATGTTTAGTACATAAACATACTGTATACATATGTAAATGCACAAGTGTTCTGCATGTGCAAGCACACACATGCAGCACAGGAAAATAATAAAACTGGTAAATAATGTAGATAAGAAGTCAATTCTAACACGAAGTACTGCACAGTTATATCCTCACCTCTTGAAATACTTTGCCACTACACCTAGAGCATGAACAGCCCACACATCAGATATTGGGTTGGAACCTTGGTATGCTGGGCGCAATATTGGGTTCTCTGGGCAAGGAGACCTGTCATAGTAGGGTAATGCTGTGTACGACTCCAAAGCATGGCACAACACATCAAATCTGTGAACGATGACCTTATCATTTATGAGATATGGCAGTCAAAATACTTATATATTTATGTAGGAAAATGAGCAGCACTCAACATACTGCCTCTTGCAAATAATAATTATTTGTAAAATACATATTATAATTCATATGTCAGAACAGTCCAGCACAGTACAGTAATCTCTTCACGAGCCAGAATAATTAGTGCAGAGTGATTCCTGGTATTGAGACTTTTAGGAAACTGCCTTAACAGAAAGTTCAAGTTAACAACATTACGAGCAGTGTTGCACTTCATTGTATTTAGGTACACATACCCACTGTAGGCTGCAACTCTTTCTGGCATCAGGAGTGTGTGCAGTGGGTCAATGATGCCAAGGGTGGGGCGTAGAGCACGGCTGGCAATGCCCGTCTTAGCCTTCAAGGGCTCATAGTCAAATATTGCCACTCCTGTCGTTTCACTTCCAGTGCCAGCAGTCGTAGGAACTGCACAATAACTTTATGAAACACATCATCCATTTATGTATGGAAATGTCAATGAAAATGTAACTATAAAAATAGAGTACTGCATATAATTTAACCAAAGACGCATTACTAATCAAAGCAATAATCCTCGAAAAGTTTACTAACCGTACTCACTAAAATATGTATTAATTATACATAAGTGTTTAAAATATCAAGAACTGTACTGTATAACACTTGACCTGGTACAGAGCGTCTCCCATGCATGCTCCATATGCTCGATCCCATCAAAATGCCTTACAGTGGAATATGAAAGCTGAAGCTAGCCCGTATGGTTTGAAATATTACTGTAGGGCACCGTAATTTTTCTTTGCAAATAAGCAGGGTATGCTTTTCGAATATCAAAGAGGGGTGTTAAAATGTCAATTGCGGATAAGCGGGGTTGCAAATAGCGAGGTATTCCTGTGCTAATATAACCTAGTAACTCCTGAAATAAAGGGGTTTTATCAGATGTTAGTGTAAAATATAATATTTACCAGCAATCAGTGGAGAGAGCTTGACTGTAACAGGCTTCCCCTTTCCAATAGGAGGATTGACATAGTCCAAAAAGTCAGCTTGGGGGTCCGATGCATATAGGTTAGCAGCCTTGCACGTGTCTATGACAGACCCTCCACCCACAGCAATGTATGCATCAAAACCTCCAGCCTTGGCAAAGTCCACTGCATCCTTGAAGCTGACAGTAGAATATATTTTGTGAACTAGATGAAAAAATATTATATGATATGTAGAAGAGAAAAGATGACTGGATACGACTGAATATTTGTTTGATTCTTAAATCCCTTACATTACATTATAATTAAATGTCATCATCATCATACCACTGTTTATAGATATTGGATTAACTGTGATTACCTAAAGGCAGCTCTCTAAGCTACATGGTTTAATAATTTCTTTTCTCTGAGGTCATTCAAACTCATGCCTTCTTGACTCAATTCTCATGAACTAACCTAACTTAATCTTAGCCAATGTATACACATATTCACAAAACCTCGCCGAAACCTTCAGTACTGAGCCACCCGCTAAGCTTTGAACAGGGTTTCCAATCTCTCAACATTACATTAAACACCATTTTTTTTACAAATGAGACAAGAAGACATATAAACTGCAACTGTGATATTTAAGGGATGTAGCTAAGTCTCACCCTTGACTATAATGGCTCATACTAATGAAAGATTTAGTAATACCCTCCCATTATAACTATAGCCCTTAACCTCTAGGCTTTGATTGATGTCATATGATGTTTGGTAATTTTGCAGTATTGTTTGAATCACCAAGCAGGCCTGGCTAGAGTATGTTGTCAAGCAGGCGTACATTATATCTTTCACTCGCTCATACAAGCTTCTCAACCTTTGTGATGTACAGATCTCATCCTTGGACTTCAAGCGCCTCACCACATGTTTCTACACCCCTAACCCAAAGTGTAGTAAAGAAATCTTGACCATCAACAGATTCATGATAAATTAATGGCGGCAATAATAATAATTGTAAATAGTAATATCATAATAAAACAAGTGTCCTGTACCTCATACTGCCTACCCTCACACACACACACACACCATAGCCCGGTGCCAGGGTTAAAACAGATTAATAGAAGCAACAGTTATTACTTATGGTTCACAGCCTGAGTGAATCTTAGTACTGTACCACAATTGTCATCAGCCATACTTGATATCCAATATACTAGCCTCAATTTAGCCAAACTCCAACAAAAAGCCCATTGTGAGGTGAAAGGGTCCCAAGTTTCTGTGTCCTGATGCAGCTATAAAATGGGATGCCCAGGATAAATACTTCAAGCATAACCTCAAGTCAGTCAAAGAGGTTCATGTAACTTCAGTAAAAAATTAAACTTCCAATAGTATTGTGACTTGGAAGGAAGGTAAATAAATACCTAAAGTAAGTTACTGTACTAGGTACTAAGAACTAACCTTCTCTCCCCATCACTTACATAGCTAATACAGTTGCATTTATCCTAGCCAGAGGACCCACTCCCATAAGTGAATTACAATGACAAGGTATCTCTTAATAAAAGTGGAAACAGAAAATTTATCATGGAATTTTCAGTTCATGTTGCCCCAAGAACATTAGATCCATTGAGTGCAGTCCAGCTATGTAAGATAGACATCTTCCCAAAGACATATACTGTGTTTCAGAAATGCACACAGATATGATCCAAAACACATCTATGAAAACCTAAACCAAACCTTAATAACATTGCCAATAAAGGATGATACTATAATACTTTATCATTATACATGAACCTCACTCATAATGTAAGGCAAATAAGAAAGTGTACATAATAGGTTTAATGAAAATGTTCAAAGTACAGTAATACACTTGACAGAGTTTAACCAAATCTCTCACCTCAAAACTCCAAAATGGTTGCCACTGAATGACTATAATTACTGTATTAATAAATAAACAACAAAGGCATATAGATGCAATACAGGTCAACTGATAGATACCTTAATAATTAAAATATAAACTTATTTACCAATCATTCTCTCTTCTTGTCTATACCTCGACAAGAAAATATTTAATTTCTTAAAAATGATCTAGCATGTTGTGTAACATGCATTTAGGAAAGAAGTAATAATAATAGGATAAAACAAACGATTTTATGAATCCATCGATACTCCCTTACCTGACATCTGTGGGTTCAATGCGAACTCTGTCAAAAACAGAGAAGTTGATCTTATGTTTGTTGAGTGATTCAACCACAGCAGACACTGGTGTCATTCCTACTAAGGTCTTATCCGTCATCACCAGTACCTTTTTGGCACCCAGGGCTTGTATGTCTTGCCCGACCTCTTTAGTTACCCCCGGTCCATAACGAACAGTTGAACATGCCATCTAAGAACAGAAACATTTAATTTTTCAAAGGTCACATAAAAATGTCCACTTTACAGATATAGAAACAGCATACCACTGTAAAACATATCTATCACTGAAGTAACAATGAATAGCCCTTATTAATTCAACAAAAAAGGGGCTCTGGGTCACCCGAATTGACCAAGTTTGGAATATTTTCATATTATTCGACGATTTACAAATTTTTGTGTTCGATTATTCATTCGTTTCCTGTTCAGTTTTTGCACCTTGCCATGCCTTGGCTGCCACATAAAATAATCTATTTATAATTACTGTACTGTGCAAACATAA
Organism: Homarus americanus; assembly: GCF_018991925.1. NCBI lineage: Eukaryota > Metazoa > Arthropoda > Malacostraca > Decapoda > Nephropidae > Homarus > Homarus americanus. The sequence continues at coordinate 5,922,669 of NW_024720711.1, read as the reverse complement.
AGTGTATTTAATGCAGATTAATAAATAAATATACACTAACATATTACGAGGTGAGCTGACCAGGTGAGGGGTGAGGCAGGAGGTGAGGTGATGAGGCACTTACACAGCACACACATTAACAGCACTACAAAACCATTGTCTTATAACATTTCTAATTTGTTTTAAAATTAACTGATAAATTATGGCTCGTTTTGGCTATTTTTGCACTTAACAACTGATCAGTGAATAAACTAGGGCATATGGAGACGCATTATACATTACAATAATATTGATTAAGTTCTAATAAATACAAAGGGGTGCTCAACCCACTGTCTCAGGCCCTCAGGGAGGTTTAATGTGGCCTTCGACAACTTGTAGAAATTAATTACAAACAAATAATATTTCTGTAGATCTGATTATGATTCCTTCTTTAAGTTTACAATACATGGATAATATTTAATAATAAATGTTATTAATGTGTATATCATTTACAACATTTATTCACATTAAGATCAATGTGGGGACCTCATCACACAGTTGCCCATCTAATGTGACCCACTCACGCAAAAAGGTTGAGCAGCACTGCGGCTACAATATTATTTACTAAATGCTCAGGACATCCTGTGGCAAGAACCAACCCTCTTGAACAATGATAACAATGGTGCATGAGAGATGGTGAATGCTGGCAACATTGTTAGGGAGAGTGAAAATGATCAACTGTTACCGCTCAGTAAACGAGAATGGGAATATACTACGACACAACAGCTCATCTGGGATTGAGTGTAAGATTTTTGGGGGAAATTAATCATTTTTTATCATGTTTTATTAACCTGGCGCCAAATGAACCAAAATAATATGGGAATTATGACGAAATTGCATGCTGTCGTTATAAAGGGATCATGGGCTGATGAGCGAAGGAGATGAGTTGTCTTCTCTGTCTAGCCAGCACTCCCTCCCTCCCTCCCTCCTCTGCCTCCTCCTCTCCCCGGATACGCACCCAAACATAGTTTTGTACCTTACAGTAATATAATTCAGATTCTATTCCTATAATTCATACATCTTTTATTCCTATAATAATTGTCCAAGTGGGATAGTAAAAACCGCACATAAAATACGATCGTCCAAGTAGGATGACACCCGACCCAAGCCTGCTTCGGGAGCTGCGAGAGCACAGGTGAGCCCGTCACCACTTGACTATTAGAACCGCGCCGTTATTTCAGATTCATTCCAAATTTAAATAAATTAATTGGTGCTACTATAGCGTGCGGTCTATCACAATATCCGTAGTCTACGAACCTGACCTGACCTGACTAACCTGAACACCAGGACCCTAATCAACCTTATAAAAGGGGGTTAGTTTAGGTTAGGTTTATCATTTACAGAGAATATGATACGAAGTTTATGTCATTAATATTATGCTATTATTCAACATCTTTATATGTTTTGTTTATAAGATGATCATTAAAAAATTATTTATCACTACTGTATTTTGTTTTTTATCCTAAAATTCTACTATATAACAAATAATACTATACTATAGTATAATATAGGTACTCCCCGACTTACGACCGACTCGACTTACGACCGACTCGACTTACATCCACCCGCACTTATGACCTGCCTCAGTTGTACCAAAATGTGGTCAAATTATGTATTTTTGAGTCCCAAAGTCAGTACACAGACAAAATTTTCATCTGTAATTCACTTTAAAATGGCTGGCAAGCTTAAAAGTGAGTGTTTTGTGGTGCTGAGAAGAAAAAGAGACCCAAATTTTCGATTTTCTATGTGTTATTTAAGCATTTCCGACTTATGGCCATTTCGACTTACGACCTGGATGTCAGTCCCTAACCCTGTTGTAAGTCGAGGAATACCTGTACTAAATTGCAGCCTGCAGTGTAGATATCCCAGGTAGACCGCACGCTATAGTGTAAATGTCCCGGTAGACCGCACACTATAGAGGCACCATTTAATTCATTAAAAAATAAAAAAAAATAAAAAAAATAAAAAAAAATAAAAATGAAGCCAAAATCAGAATACAGTGGTCCCTCGGTTAACGAACACAATTCGTTCCAGAAGGTCGTTCGTTAACCGAAACCATTGTTTCAATGGGATTTTGGGTAATTGGTTCCAGCTCACCGAAAATTACATACAAAGTAAAAATAACTGCAGTAAAGTACACTTACTTTGAGGTGTGTATGTAGAAGGCTCCTGGTTGATGATGATGATGATGTTGGGAATTAGAAGTGGGGGTGGAGGAGAAGGGAGAAGAGAAGGAAGTGGGGGTGGAAGAGAAATCACCCCATGCTTCATGCCGTCATTTCACCCATAAAATTTTAAGTTCACTAGGTGTAATTCAAGATTATTTTCTTTTAATCAACACTGCACTGCATTATATATTGTCAATATGTAAACTCAATTTCAGAATGACCAATAATTGTACTGTGAAAATGAAAAAATAGTTTATGTTCAAGAGAGTCACACTCAAGATGTTACCTCCACTGACCAGAGATACAAACTGACGCCTGTTTGGTGAGCTGAGTGGCTGTTTGGCGCACCAAAAACTAGTTTCCTGTACTGCAATTATGTTACATAATTGTCAAAATGACTAAAAATTTTAATATAAAACATGGAAAATTATTGAATAGTACAACCTTCTTGATAATTAATCAAATTTTAACGAATTTAAGCCCTAGAACCGATTACTGTACAGAGTATTGGCAGACTAACATTCCAGCTGGTGAGCAAGCGAAAACATGTTGACACGATTTCGTAAAAATTTGTTAACCGAATTTTTGTTCGTTAACCGAATTTAATATTCTTATGGAAGGTAATTCGTTAACCGAAATTTCATTAATCGAGGCGTTCGTTAACCGAGGGACCACTGTATAAGGATTCGAATTAACATGGGTACAGTGTAAATGTACATCTCAAGCACTGGATATTCTTTGATCTAAAGTATATCCCCAGTATATGTGTACAGACCGACACAGGCATGCAAAGAGCTCACACACACATATACAATACTTTTGTAGAATTAATAACTTCTCTTTATCAGGTGTTGGGCACAAGCATGGGGAGGGATGTTGTCCTGGAGCCCAAGATACAAAGTCTCAAATTATTATGAGGGATTTATTGTCTATGAAGTTGGGAAAGAGTTTGGCAGTTATTTAAAGAGTGCCAAGGCCCAAAGTTGGTACTGTACTGTATGTTTGGGCTCTAATAACATGAAAGACCTTAAACTCACCTCCATAAAACATCATTGTTCTAACTACTGTAAATACATCATCTGCTAACACCCACACCCTTTCCCACACATATATATACACACACACACCCACACACACACACACACACACACCATGAATCTCATGTCTGGAAGATAAACAAATATAAACAAATTGTTTCCTTATACAGTATTTTGATGTTACTGCAGTATAGACTTATTAAACACATTGTTTTCTTATCATTTGATGTGAGTGCAATACAGATTTATTTAAAATTTTAATTGATACACCTTTGGAGACTAAAAGTCCTGGTAAAAATCAAGTGTTTAGTTTAGAAAAACAAACACCTTTATATCTTGCCTCAACTGTTGTTCTTGGTTAACTTGTAAATAGGACACTAACCTCAAAGGCATAATCAGTAGTCTCTGTGGCCTGGGTGGAGTGTGTGGCGTGAGTCCAGCCTGCAGAATGAGCTGGACACTGGCATCTGGGGATCGATACCTTACAGTTATCAAATCAATATACAGTATTGTACAGTACAGTACTTATCTATTCAGCCAAGTTCACAAGTGATATACTTTACCTCAATTTGAGTCGTGTTGAATTTATACATCTGACTGAATATGCAAGTTATTACTGTAGCTACCTGAATAAATTTCTCCAGAGAGAAAAGCTTTCTTACCTCAAGAAACATACTGTAAAAAAAAAAAAAAAAATAGAAGAATGCATTTTGCATCACTTCACTTTTACAATTTTGGGTACCCGGTAGTGTGATTCCGTGTGAGGAGCAACTGCCCACCTGCCATGTTTATACCTTTTTCAGATCAGACAATGGTTTTGCTTAGTCATTGATTATTATTGTTCTTCCCCAAAACTTTTTTTTTATTTACAGGTGGGTATAAATTGCAACTCCTCGATTTTTTTTCCACTGACACAATCTTTCAAACAGTGTGAACAGATTAAGTGAAGAACCAAAGCACATATTGTTCCTGAAATTACTGTAGTAAAAACATTTCAAGTGATTTCACACACAGTTTGGTGCCAATGGAGACCAAAATACATTTTACTAGCATTCTGTAGCCAGTGAGTTACAAATACGATTCTGACAACCTGTTCATAAAATGAAGGAAGTTAACCTACCTGTCCTAATCTAAAATACTAAAAAGTTATTTCCTATTTCATTCTTCTAAAATAGAATAAAATTCCTTTCAGTAAAAAGATCCATTCCTACAGCCTAAACATGGCGTTGGTACTAAGGTTGTCTTAGGTCATCTTCCTTCACCCATTTTGCAAGTCAAAATTAGCATTTCACAAAATGCACTCCTTTTGCATTTTTTTTAATGCTTCTCAAGGGAAGAAAGCTTTCATCTTCTATGAAGAATTTTGGGGTGCCACTATAGAGTGCGGTTTACAAGATACTGTACTGTATATAGGTTTAGGTTAGGCTAAAGATATCTTTGTAGACCGCACGCTATAGTAGCACCAAATTTTGTCAGGTAGCTGCTAAGGCCAGTCCACTCTCATCAAGCATAACCATATACAGTAATGTACAGTATGTAAGCCAATTACTGTATACAGCACCTTCAATACTATAGTGTCCTGTTATCAATTTGTAATACAGTATTGTACTACACACTTGTAGAGTTCGGTTTTATTTTAGTTTCGGACACAGCGTGCCCCCAAGTTATAAACTACCATTCGGAAATAGAAAATAGTGACAGTTGAATTTAATTGATTTTATGTACTTTTCAGTCTTTTTGTCTGAGAAGAGATGTTATCTGCAATGTTGACTGATGTCATCCAGTCATGACCAATGATATATCGATCTCATCATGCTTTTATTTTTTTCGACCAATCACATTTAAATTTTTTCGAAGGGAGCAGCCTGGTTATGGATTTGAATTTCAATCACCATTTTGACAATGGCTATAATGGAGGTCGAGTGTGATTTGTGCTCCTACGATTATTTTAAGTTTATTGCCGAGTTTTACGAGAAAGGCGATCATACTATTTGAGTCTTTTGAACCCCATTTATACTAGTCGGAAGAAGATTACTGACTGGGGTCCGCTTAGGCTACATTTGGTTAGAATAGGTTAGGTTAGGCTAATTTAAGATAGGTCTCCCTGGGGTCCATGGGCAGAGCCCCCGGCTAGGGGTTAGGTAAGGTTACGTAAGGTTACATTACGGTAAGTTGTTAGGTTAGGTACGCTAGGTTAGGTTAGAAGACTAGTTCTTGTGTTCTCCTCCACCCAGAAACCCCAATTTCCCAGGATCTCCCCCATTATTGTTGGGGTGTCAGGGTGGGGCAAAAACGAACAATTTCCGACAAAAATGAAGGTCAGATTCGTTTAAAACACACCAAAATACAATGGAAAAACATATTGCTCAACCGCTAGGGACTCATGTCCGAAAGTAAAAATTTACCTGGAGTTCTTCAAGGTTAAGTGTCGAGATATATTCTAACATGTTCCCCTTTATTTTTCTTGAATGATAAAACACTTTGTCAATAACAAATAAGGTAATTGTGGAGCAAATAGTTAGCACCAACGGGACTTTATGAAATTGCACCAAATTTTTTGATGTTTTCTAGATGATACTAAGTAACAAAATTGAAACGACAATGCACACCTATCAGAAGTCAGAACTTTACTGAACCTACCTAACCTCACATAACTTGCTAACCTGCACATTGTCGCCTTGATTTTCTTAATATCGTGGCATCAAAAAAGTTGTGACCAAGTTGCTGATCTGACTTTCTGCCTCATTTACACACAATTGCAGGGTCTCAATTGTTTCTCTTACTATGGTCGTTCATTTCTTGTTAAAGTAACCTTGAGTGACACAACACATCAGGTGGCCATCAGCTGGTCATCAAAACATTGCAGTAAGGTGTAGCGGACCAACTGTCTATACATAACTTTAATCAACATTTTCTATACTACCATACACTAACAATTACTTCACGAAATATTAACTAATGTTACACAAATACGATACATGTAGCTAGTTAACTTAATACAATATTCAGAAGAATATTAATAATATAAGACGTACAATTATGAAAGAGCTCTCCATTTCACAAGAAACACAGGGCCCAGAATGCTTCATCAGGGCAAGAGAATGATCTGAGTACAGTATATGACCTTTGTTCAGAAACAACCTAATGATCTTCGTTCAGAAATAACTTAAGAGTAAGCTTGATGATGTGAATGATGGTTTGACAAAATATCCTAAATGTTGCTAAGTTGGTGGTGTCACTAACAAATTTCACAATAATTTTGTAAAAGATTTTTCTTACGAGGCCGAAGATAGAGATTTAAGAAGCTGTAAAGCCTTAGAGCGTCCCGCCATGTTAGACTTTAGATGTGGACTGTCGTGATGCCTCCTGCTGCCCTAACTGAGCGTGGACTGTGGACTGACCTTGGGCAAGTTGGACCCCGGCCCCCGGTGAATTGAATTTTTTAATTGAAACAGTTTATTTATCCAGAAAAACACAGATACAGATTGGATAATAATAAAAATATTAACATGGCTGAGCCAGTTGAAAACCTGAGCTCTCTTTTAGGCACCTGATATATACTATACATTTATCTCTAGGAAGTATTATGTAACATTTAGTAACATCTGGAATAGTACAACAGCATGGTGGTAATAACATTTCATAATGTTACCACGGTTATCACTTCAATATTTAATTATTTTATTTTATTATTATTTTTTAGCTTTTTTGGGGGGATCACCTGAAGAATTGTCACCCTAGAGTTTGGCAGGGTGACAATTCTTCAGGTGGGATATCCTGGGGTGATGAAGCTTCAGGTGGCAACACCTGGGGTGACAATTCTTTAGGTGGGGTCAGGACCCTCCATGGTTAGGTTAGGTTAGGCTCCATAATATGGTTTTGTGGGCGACATCACACCATGGTTGGGGTCCACTGCAATACTGTATATAAATAATACATCGTCAAATAGAAAGTCTTACACTGTTTTGCTCTATTAAGTTTGTTTGTATAAAGTTAATGTAGGAGACACTACATATCACTGGTATATACTGTAGAGGGGGACATTCGATGACTCGGTCATACTTACAAAAAATAAACGAATGGATGGATGGACATAAAATAGTGCCCCTTTTTTCGAGTCTTTGGTTTCCAGAAACTTACGTGAACTTGATTCTAATAGTTTAAGCTTTATATTCCCCCAAAAGATTATAAAAGAGCAAGTTTATCTCCACTCTAGTTGTTTTAAAAGAAAGTTGAAATCCAAGATTACTCTTCTAGTTAAACGATATTATTAGTTTCCGTAACAATCATCTCCGTTCGTTACGTGGCTTTCCATGTCATCATACAACTGTGTTATACCGGAGGAACTGGTTGACCACCCTAGATGACAACCTACAAGTATGTCTTCAATGTGGTGGTGACCTATTACAACAGTACCCTAGTGTAAAGGTGACCTAGTACAGTACCCTAGTGTGATGGTGACTTACTACAGTATCTAAGTAAAGGATGACTGAGGAGCAGTACACTGATGATAGGACTTTTAAATTACCCAAAAGAATTTAAGTCGTGTGCTGAGGAACAGTTTAGCTTGACCCAAACCTGAATTCAAGGGATCTTAGCTTGTTAACTTTTATTAGAGAAACACTCAATACTAATCAGAGTTTAATAAATTCAGTAAATAAAAGTACAGTACAGATCATTACAAATCTCAATACAGTACAGTATTAGTTGAAATTTATTTTCATAAATGCAGTTCAATACATAACACAGCTCAGTATAGTGGGTTGAGTATCACTTAAATAACAATACAGTACAGTACAGTAGTTGAAAATGACTCTTAAATAAAATTACTGTATGTATAATATATAGCTCAGTATGATAATGTAAGGCAGTTTCATTATACAGTACTGTACAGTAAACATATCACCAAAGCAGGAACCTCTTGAACCAACATGTAATCTAGTAAGTTGTTTGTGATCAATATACCCTGTATTAAATAACTTTATAATCAATATTACTCTATAACACACAAATTTATCTAATTATACAGAGGTCTACTGAAGGATGTAGAATAATCTGAATATACTGTAGCATCACAAAAGTCCTATGTTATGAAGATGTTACTGGCTTTCCATTGCCACATCTATTTATCCATTCTCTATCTAAATTTCATTAATCTTAGCAATACTGTATACAGTATTTATCAATATCCTAAACAAAAGAGAAACACACTTCATAATTCATTTTAATACCTGTACCAACCCTGGCATAGCACAGAATGTCTCACCCTCCCGGGCATAACAAGGAGTCTGTCTGGAGTAGTTCTAAGTTAAACACAAAACAAATGTCCAATAAAAAATATATATATAACTGGTAACTTCTTAGGAATAAACACTGAAAAAAGTTTGATACAAGGTTCTTAAACTATTATGTATTCAACATCATCTCCTCTGACAAACTTATACAATTTTTGTGCACTGAGCAGGAACTTACTGTACAGTACATACCCCCTAATTTGAAAATTTTATTTGTACAAAAAATGTAACTTTACACCAAATACTACATTCCATTTTTCCACATTGTGTATCTTGCAGTAAACAATTGCAAGACACTAATTATGAACAACTTAGCAGTTCATAAACCAAATCATCACACAAGTACTATACTGTACATAATATTTAAAAAGTGTAACCGACTCAAAATAATAAAGTACTGTATACAGGTAGCTCAATATCAATGAAAAACCTTAAAACAAAATCATATCACAATCAGCATTAACATTCAATATCAGCCAAAACAAAAGTACACAAATAAAATACACACAAAAAGCTCTTAAACCAAATCAGGTATTTATCATAAATAAGCAACATTTTTAAATGAAAAATTTCATGATAACGAAATACTTTGTTAAAGCAAAGATACAACTGTTTCAGTTACTCTTCTTGGACTTCTCACATTGATATTTACATCTTTGTATAAGAACAGATTATGGTAATTAATCACTAAAAATAAACACTTGGTGAAAACAGAAGAGGACACTCATATAATATATAAGAGATAATGGAACAAGATACAAACAGTGCAAAGTTTTAAACAAATAGTAATTAATCTTAAACAAGTTGTCAGTAGTACCACTTATGTCAATACATTCAAAAACAAATATGTACTGTACTGAGATCATAAATGAAACCTGTGGAATTTTGTTGGTGGTAAGTCCGTAGCATAATTCTTTCCTTAATTTTTGAGATATGAGAAGCCTGTAGAATAAAACTATTTGAGGCCTTCATTTTTCAGCACCAAAAGTAATAAGCATTGGATAAAGACTATAGCTCATTCCTCTGATGGGGCACAGCCTTTACTGGCACACACCTACATGCACTATGTTGAGCCTCCTTAAATGGCGTACACCCAAGAGCCACCGTAGCTGTGTAAAGCAACTTTGCTCCTCCTTTGCATTTTTTATTTGTCAAAATGTCCATTTCATTTTGAGTAATTTTGCAAGTATTATATAAACATCTTTTGAATATTTTATCACAATCTTCTTTGTCTCTCCCACAAGTATCATAACAAATGTCATGATCATTACAACAATCAACCATTTCTGCCCTTGACAAATCTTCTTTTTCAAAGAATACCCCAAGTGAGCCACATCCATTTGCCTTGGGTGTATGATTTGGATTACGGACAGGAATTTTTTTACCGGGGCATTTGTAGACACAATCTTCTTCCACAGTTGATTCTATGAAATTTTCCACAAACTTCACTGTGTTTGCCACAGTTTTGAGACCTGCATTAACAGCAATGGCAACTTCTTTCAGAGTCTCCTGTGCATTCACCAGATTATCATAAACCGAATCCAAAAATGCGTCTCCCTTCACAATATGAGACATCATTGTGAATATCAGTAGTCGAACTAAAGTCTTCATTTCTGTTTTCTCCAATGAACCGAAATTAAACTACAGTATGGTGCAATAGCAACCCAAGAGAAATTTAGGTTTCAGTTACAAATCACTTAAGAACAATGGAGGAAGATATTTACTGTAGTGGAAATACGTTGTTCTTTGACCTTTATTTCACTCTGGCTGACAGGCTTCCCGGACGTCTGTATCCCGGGATCATCAGCTTACGCAGGAACTGGGGATGTTGACTCCTTACTTAAGCTTAAACTTGGATAAATGAAGTTATTTTGTTTCAACTTCTCAAGCTTAAAATTAAATCTTGTTTAAGAATTGTTTGTTTACACGATCAGCTGGAGACTATAGACGACAGGATCTGACAGGTACACGTGTCTAGAAAACAATGCCACAGTAGATTTTCTCTAATAACAATTGTGTTTAATTTAGTTTCATTTACTTCCTTGATTTTTCAGTTGTATATCTACTACTTTTTTTTATTCAAGAGACCATGTGAATACTTTGATTAATTTTGTTTCAATGTTTTATATATAACAAGAATTCACGGGAGCCTCAGCTCATGTTTACAAGTCAAAGATTCAGTCATTTATAGTTGGTATGGCGCCTCACATGCTGTTGTTGTTAGTCGTGTGATAAAGCTTCAAGAAACACAACATTAGTGTAAGTTAATTATAGTTTACAAGAGTACAGTAGAACCCCCTCCAAACTGTCACACACACTTTCCTAAAATGAAAGTAGCATCGTTGTCGTATTGTATATTAACGCCATGTCAGCACAAGGTGTAAACTATTCATTGTCAGTTGACGAATCCACAATATTAGTAATTGATAAAGTATTCAATCCAAATTGAGTAGTGAATAAATTCTGGTATTTTAGTTTCGGTCATCCGAGGAATCTTAGGAATTAGGTTAGGTTAGGTTAGGTTAGATATCAAAACTTTTTCCCATGGGTTCTGGGTATTATATTATCGTTTCGGTCATGTAGCGAATTTAGGATTTTAAGTTTTGGAATCAGTAGTTTAGACAATTCTAAGACACTTTTCTTCTTTAGTGTTTCTGTCGGAAATTTTATTTTTCGAGTATTTTAATCAATAAAATTACCAACAATATTACATGTTCAAAGTGGACAGGGTTTTGGCTTACAAGGGGTGCTGGACAACTCGTACACAAGCAAATCGTACCCATCAGAACATGTCAACTCGTGTATATATATATATATATATATATATATATATATATATATATATATATATATATATATATATATATATATATATATATATATATATATATATATATATTTTATCGCCGCTGGCTTATTATGCTGGTGTCAGTTGCTGACGATCGGTGCCTTGCACGAACAAACATTGGCTCTCTCAGCCTGCTGTTGCCTCGTCAGAAATTGGCGGCTGGGGGGGGGGCGGTGTTTACGGATAAGAGATCACCCTCCCGAGTGAAGCCCCCTCCCCCCCCCCCCACACAACCTGTGACCTCGCCAGACTGTGGCACCGCCGGGAGTGTTATCACCACTGGCGTCAGTACTGACGAGTGGGTACTAGCGTGTGAGTGCTGGCGTCTGCCGCCTTACCCGAACAAAGATTGGGGGGTGGGCGGTGTCTACAGAGAAGAGGTCCTGATTCCGCTAAATGTATGGTTTAAAGGGTGGCGTGGCCACCTGGACTCCAGGAGATCGCTCTCTCGAGTGATGCTGTAAGGTCGCACTGGTAAACACCGACTCAATCCTGTCCAAAAATTTGTGCTGAGACAATTTACGCAGACAGTGTTGTCTCTTGGAACACCATACTGATCTGCATTGACCCGCACTTGTAAGTACACCATAAGTGATGACATACCCCTCGGTACTGAAATATTGTTAACTAATTATGTGTACTCGTTTCTGCCTAACCTGGAGTAATAAGACAATGCAGAATGAAGCGAAACTAAGATTATTAGAGTTATGAACTTTGTGTTATGTCTGTATGTTTAATAAATTGTAATTAAGATAAAATTGTGAGACTAACTAATTATGTATGAGATGAATCACCATGTAATATTATGAACATCTCTGCAGGTTTAGACCAAATAAAAAAATATTGAATGCGTCAAAAGACGGGTTTCAATCATTCCCTTAGACTTGCCCGTCACCTGAACGTCCACAACCATGGCGCTTATAATATTTATATAATGTAGTCGTGACTTTTTAAACAAATTTATCCAGAGTATCATTAACATACAATAACATTACTAATTGTATATGTGTTGGCAAATATTCTCATGCTTCATTCTTTTATATACTAATTATTACCGTACTGTATTTCATTCTTGACGTTGACTTTTCAGAGGAAAAAATTCCTGACGATATCACAATGTCAGCAAGTCCCTAGAACAAATTCATTATACCGGAAGAAGTATCAGAGAGGAGCCCCGAATTACAGTATATACTTGACCAACACTGGAGCAGGTTCCAATACATTCAGGAGCCAGTTCATGCCCAGTACTTCCCAACAGTGCATAACAGAGACGTGACTGACTGCCCAAGCATCAAACAAGCCGATCAGTGTCGAAGAGGATAAAGGTAAAAATAAAGTAAAACTGCTGTGAGACACCAGTTTGAGAGGAAAAGGTTGCAGTCAAGTAGAGGTCTGTCACCTATGTTGTTTTAGTGGTTGAAGATTGACAACCTCACTGGGCATGATTGAAGGCATCAGTGTTCTGTCATAAGATGTGATAACACCTTAATCTGCCTCCTGTATTTCACCTTCTATAGTTTTCCCGCCTCTTCACCACCTTTTCTCCTACCCTACTTCACAGTCTCCTTATCCACCCAATCCTGCCCCTCTCCCTTCTGTTTTCCAGCCAAACTTCTTTCCCTCACCCCTGCCTCTTACCTAGGCAGATTAATCCCCTACAAACACTATACTGTATACTGTACAGTACTTGGCTCAATTCATTTGCTTAATTGTGTTCTTCTTAAGGAGCCTTATTGTGCTTCATGACCATAAAAGCAATTATTAATTATTAAATTTATAAACTAACTATACACACATGTGGCCTGCCTTGGTTTAGTGCGTGCTGCCTCTATACCATGCCTGGGTTAAGCTTGTTCACAGAATCTGCCAGAGTTCAATCCCCACCATGTCAGGGTGGATATTAGGTGGTCCCAAAACACCTACACCTCACTCTTGCCCCAAAAAGGCATGGTAGTGTCTCGAAGCTCTAGAAGCTGCCAAACTGGGTCAGTGTTAGACAATAAGCAGCAATCAGAATCATCCTCATTATATAATTTTAATAGTACAGTATTTAATAATACTTGGGTGACAACTGCATGAATGGTGCAAGGTCCTGAATGTACAGTACTCCTTATACACTATGTTCTTACTGGGAATGTAAACAAATCAAATTTAGAGATAATTTTCTCTTTGTTATACAGATATTGGGTTACTAAGATGTCTGGGCCTGGAGTAGTTAGCAGCTTCCAGAAGAAAGGGAAAACGAAAGTGGTTTCCATCCCAGGAACTCGTCCATCCATCCACAACTCGCAACTGCTGCTGTCATGTGGAATACCTTCACTGGATTACCTCATTGGGGGTGGCCTTCCTGTTGGCTCAATCATCCTCATAGAACAAGACAGATATGATGTATACAGCAAGCTGTTTCTAAAGTATTTTCTTGCTGAAGGGGTCATGAATAATCACATGCTTACACTGGCCAGTCTGGATGTTCCTCCTCAGGCAATTACCAGTGACCTGCCCGCCCCCACAGACACAGAACCTGAAGAAGTGTCAGCTGCCAGCAAGCAGATGACTATTGCCTGGAGGTACCAAAGTAAAACATCTCAACCTAAAACCTCTGTTGGCAATAGATTTGGACATAATTATGACCTGACAAAGTCAATGGGTACAGAACTCACTTCTAACATTGACATGGCACTTTGGGATGGCTCAGAATTAGAGGAGGGGAGGGGTATGTTGAAAAATAAAAATTACTGGTCATTGCTACAAGTGATCAAAAAAAGAATAGAATCAAGTAATCTCGCAACTTCAAGTAACAAAGCCAAGACAAATGTTTTACGCTTGGGTCTACACTCAGTGGGCTCTCCACTGTGGGGGTCGGAGTTTGGTTACCAGGAAAAAGATCATAAGTGGCAGAGCTTAACCACATTCTTATTCATGCTGAGAGCGCTGGTCCGTACCTCCTTCTCTGTGTGTATGGTCACAGTCCCTGCCCACCTCTTCACTGATCCTGCCCTCTTACTTCGACTACAAGCACTGGCTGATTTTGTTGTTAGGTTGGAATCATTTCAAGGCTCAGAAAAGGAAACTAATCCAGTGTTCAAGGATTACCATGGACTTTTTCACATCGTCAAGTTAGCTGCCATTAACAGCCTAGTTCCACCAATCTTAGACTCTACAGACTGGGTGTTTAAACTTAAAAGACGCAAGTTGACAATTGAGCGCTTGCACTTGCCACCAGAGTTATCTGAGACAGTTAACAGAAACCAAGAAGATCCTCTCAATAAACCTATAGGTCTTTCCTGTATTGGGGGAAATCTCCCAAAGAATCTTGACTTCTAGTGTTATTACAAATAAATTGAATTTATCATAATTGTTGTTTTTTATAACTATCCTAATTTTCTGTTTTCTATTCTTTCATTTCCCATTTTACTTTGTCTTGTAAGGTTTCCATGTTTCTAGTGATATCTAATTACTGTGGCAACAGCCTTCTCCTTTACCTTTTTTGTAGTACAGTAATTAATACAGTCAACCCTCGCTTTACGCCGTCCCACTTTACGCGTTTCCACGTTTACGGGGTACCCTGCCGAAACCGGAATGCTCACTTAACGCTGTGTGTGTACCCTTTTACGCGGAGAGCGGCGCGAGCAGGGTGCGCACAAGGTCGCCCAGTCATCAAAACATTTCCGAGTTCTTCACCCGCCACCCACCACAGCCGGCCCAAGTCAGTGACAGTGATGATGATAGCGAGGATATGGACTTATATGGACTTTGAGGGGTTTGACAAAGAGGCCCTGCAAGCCTCTGTGGTGGATAGTGATACAATTGATACAAGTGATACAGGTGAGGGCCAATAATTTGTCCTCTGCCTCGGAACCAACCCCCCATCCCTGTGTGCCCAGCCATCTTTTCTACTAATGTAAGTGTTAAAAAACCTAATATTATTAATATTTCTCTTAATTATTAATTGTGTGTGCATACCATCATAAAATTAAGAAGTTATTTTTACTACAATGTAGATATTGTGTCTGAAAAAGTGGAGTTTGGGGGTCGGCCCGGTCTCTATTTCAATTAATCCCATATGTTATGTTGTTCACTTTACGCGTTTCTCACTTTACGCGGGCCGCCGTGGGTTGAATTAACCGCGTAAAGTGAGGGTTCACTGTATATTAAATTTGAGATTGTGTTAGTGGGTAAAATGAGTGTTCGAGATTGTTACACCAAAACTAAAATGCAAATTTACAATGTACATGGATGAGAGAGTATGTATAGAACTGTACAAGTTATAAAAGAAAACAACTACGGAGGAGACTACTTGAGCCACCCTGTTGATAAAGGGAGATGGTTTATTGAATAATGATGAGATACAGTAGTGGACTGGTTATCAAACTTGGCTGACAGTCTGTAAGGTCCTGGGTTCAAGTCACCAATGTGGACACAGATTTCTATCTGCTGTAGGTTAGTTGCCTACTTATCATAAAGACCCACCTTGTTCATAGTCAATAGCCTGAGAACTTCAATTCGTTGTCAACATATACACCCAGGTCCTTTTCACCTTCAGTCTGTTAATATTGTTTCTTCATCCTTTAGGGGCATCCGATACTCCTTACTGTTGGTATGGTCTAGCTCTAGGTGCATCATCTAACTCTTCATGACATTGAATTAACAGTCATTTCTTTGACCACTCCTGAAGCTGACAGTGATATTTCTGTAGCTCTTCACAGCCCATTTGGTTCGTAATTTTTCTGAATAACTTGGCTTCATCTGCACACATTTACTGTATATGGAGGAGTGTATAGCTTCTGGCATGTCATTTATGAAACAAACAACAACAAGCCCAGTACACTGCCCTGTGATACCTCACTTGTCATGGGTACACATGACGATTTTGTGCCATTAATCACCACACATACTGCTTGCGGTGATGAAGAAAGTCTCCAATCCACTCAAAAACACTTCTCTGAATCCCGTACCATTCCAGTTTAATTCCCAGTCTTTCATGGTGTACGCTGTCAAAAGTCTTGGCAAAATTCATATATATATATATATATATATATATATATATATATATATATATTATCCAGGAAAATCGTGATACAGTATACTGCATAAGTACACATTGGTTAATTCTGTACACAAACAGTTGCAGAGATACATACAAAAGCAAATGGTAAACCCAAGAAAGGTTTCAGAAGCTTATTACCACAAGTGTGTGTGATAGTAACATGTATTTGTTTGTGTCAGTCAGTCAAGTGTCAAGAGTTTGTGAAGGATGGAGTGCGGTGTGTCAGCATCGCGCCCATTGGTCGCTCATCTCTCCAATTTATGTTGCCACCTATCGACTATGACACTTAAACCTTTTTATACACTTCACAGTGACATTTGCCTTTTTGGTTACGTTAAAACAAACAGGGCAGGACTCAACATCTCTATAAACACGAATACGAGGTCATCGTATAAGACCATTATATTAAAGAACAAGGTTGTGTTTAGTGCGAATGTAGCGCGAGGTGGCACTGCCGTGAAGCAACACAGCTGACCTAATTCATTATGTGTGAAATTTGGTGATGTCGAGGTGAAGGTATTGATAAGTCTCTCTCTCTCTCACTCTCTTCTTCTTCTTCTTCCGCCTTCTATCACCTTGTTAATAAGACGCTACTTTATCCACTCCAGCGATACTGTAAACTTCCTGCGCTAAAATGTTTTCTTCCCACATTTCTTTGCCTCTAAATAATTTGTAATTTGTTTTTGATTACACCTATTTCTCATTTCATTCGATGTGTTTACATATTTGAGGCAATTTTTAAGGTACAGTATTATCGTTTCGGTCATCCAGCGAATTTTAAGTTAGGTTGAAATTTTTTTTTTCGGTGGTTTATTTCAACTTCCAAATATGTGAATGACCGAAACGATAATTTTACCATTTTTTAAGGTCATATTATTTGATATTTTTCTTTATTATTAAATTATCGTTTATACATTTACCCGATGTAAACAATTCATGTGCTAATTTATCCTCCATAAACTTCCCGACCTCTCGTATGTCTATGGGAAAGGGTCGCGGAAAAGGGACGTGATTGCTGCCGGTATCATCATTGGGTATGACTTTGCTTGGGAGATTGGTATCCCCGCATCCCCTGAGCAACGCTCTTGTGCATTATGCAGAAGACCCGACAGCAGCACCCTTATCCACTACCTCCTAAGATGTCCCCACACACAACGCTTCCGTGACGCCTGCTGGACCACCACTCCACGACCCCCTGACGGAGACACGATGATCCTCCCCATACTGGCCCGATATGTAAATAACATTGATTATGTGTTAAAGGAATATCCTTCCTTCCTCAGGCTTTAGTAAGCCCCTTTATAATATTTATGCTGTATATACTTGTGACACTTGCCAGATGCTTCTGGTGTTATTGTACAGGGGTACCTAGTGACAGCACTAGGATCCCGCTTCCTCTATCAAGGAATAAACACTTGAAATTGAAAATTGAATTGCTAATTTATTTTATTCATGACGAAACTAATTAATCTTTGCTCCAATTTATTCACTATTTACATTACACAACATTCCTGCTAATTAGTTATCCTTCCACACACTACGTCCTATGATATCTAATTTACTGATATAACTCTTTAGACTACACTTTTCTTGCAATCTTTTTCCTCAAGTTTTGCACTTAACAAATTAACTGCTACTGTTTTACTTCAAGAGTTAAGTCACTTATTACTAAACATTTATACGGTTTTGAGGTCACAATCATTATCATTGGATTTCGCGAAGATTAGGAACCACAGCTTACTTCACTTAATGATCAAACAACCTTATGCTAACCTAACCCTCCATTTAGCATAATCATTACGACATTTAATCATCAAGTTAAATAAGCCAAGTTTCCTAATATTATTATTATGAGTATTAGTTGTCGTAATAGCGTAGCATTATCATCATTAGTATTATTATTACTATCATAAAAGTTCCTGTACAGCGAGTTAAGTGACAACAGCGAGATAAGTGAGACAAGGCCATGCAACGTGTAAGAAAGGGATAGAGAGGAAAAAGTGAAGAAAACAAATATGAAGTACAATTGACGGTATACTGTAGAGGGATAGAGGCGGGGACATTTATACTAATCCTGGAAATGATAGTTGATAGTTACAATGTCTCCCAAGATGCCGGAGGCTGGCTGTGCATTTGTCTCTGTTAGTTCAAAAGCCACAGCTCAGCCAGACTGTGCGTGGGATAATGTTAATAGTAGTAGCTGTGAGCTACCATCCCATATGGTTTTTGTTGAATGTTAAGAGCGGGAAAGAGTTTTTGTGTCGTTCACTCGACCCAAGAAATGATGGTCCCCGTTCCTCAATCCATTCTTTCACCTGTCGGCCGTACGATTCACATTACCAAAATACACCCTCAGACTTGAACAACAAACACGGGACCGTAAATATAAGCTTTAGAATTTTACTAGTTAAATATATTTTTAGCTTAAATCAGTCTCTATCCCTATAAAAAATCGTTAAGGTCTGGTGAGAAGGCATCGTACGACAGCTTGTTGCCAACGTCCTGGCATCCATGGATTTGATGCCCTGAAGCAACTCCACCATTCAGTCTGATGTTGGTGGTTGAGAGGGTGATTGTTGACGTCTCCTCCTGGGCTCTCTCGCTCTTTATTTGACTTTTAGATCAAGGAACAACTTGACCTGCGCGGGTTGATCATCAAACTTGTCAACTTTGGTGTCTGTGAGTCAGGAGGACGACCGCCGCCCCCTGGAACAAAGTTTTACGTGTTTCAAGTTAAGCCATCCAGTAAATGCAACTACTAAAGGTAGGCTAATATGGAATGGTTATTATTTACGCCTTTAACACCGCTTGTTGTCGCCGGTCAGATTTGTCTGTCTATAACGGTGAGTATTAATGTATTAATTATTATTCTAAGTTTTAGTCTTCCACGTGCTAACAAATAATACAATTATTGTCATAAGTGTTGCGAACACTTATTGTAGGGGTGATGGTGATTGTAATGGTGATAGTAGTAGTGATGGTTATGGTAGCGGTGATAGGAATGGTGGCTGTAATGGAAATGGTGGTGATGATGGTAGCCTATGGTGTTGATGCTGGTAGTGGTGGTGGTTATGATGATGGAGGAGGTACTGGCTGTGAGAATGGTGGTGAAGTGATGGTAGGAGTGGTGATAGTGGTAGATGTAATGGTGGTAGTAACAATGATACAATACAAAAATTATGAATGTTATATTAGGTCGTTAACATTGTAGGCGATTTAAAAAAATATTGATAGATGGAGCTCCGGTCACTGTTGCAGGCAGGCTATTGTAGATTTTGGTAACTAAAGCTGAAAAGTTTCCTCTGAGACATTTATATCATTGATGATGATATGGGTGTGTTATGTTAAAATTATAGGTGTACAGTAGGTGTGCTAGTTGAGTTACCCAGCTTCACCTGGGTGGAGGAACGCGAGATAAATGCATAGCCTAGGGCTAGGCCACCCGCCGCAACCATCACATATTTCACCTCTCAAAAAAAAAAATAAAAAAATAAATAATATATATATATATATATATATATATATATATATATATATATATATATATATATATATATATATATATATATATATATATACAAAGAAGTATGTCTGTGTGTTTGTTTGTGTTGTGTGTCCGCACGAGAATCTCGGAAACTACTTTACCGATCTGTAGTGATGATGGATGGTGTTATATGTAGTGATGATGATGGATGGTGTTATATGTAGTGATGATGATGGATGGTGTTATATGTAGTGATGATGGATGTGTTATATGTAGTGATGATGGGATGGTGTTATAGTGATGATGGGTGATGTTATATGTAGTGATGATGATGGATGGTGTATATGTAGTGATGATGGATGATGTTATATGTAGTGATGATGATGGATGGTGTTATATGTAGTGATGATGATGGATGGTGTTATATGTAGTGATGATGGATGATGTTATATGTAGTGATGATGGATGGTGTTATATGTAGTGATGATGGGTGATGTTATATGTAGTGATGATGGATGGTGTTATATGTAGTGATGATGGATGATGTTATATGTAGTAATGATGGGTGGTGTTATATGTATTGATGATTAGACAATAAAATAATAACAGTTTAATGCTAAAAAATATACTTTGCTGTACCGTTGTAGTGAAAAACATGGTGGAACTTACATACACCGTTAATGAACTATTGATGGAAGAAGTCTTGGGGACTGAGCAGTGAGACAATGTGGAGCCTCCCGGAGGGTGGCGTCCTACCGTGGCCTAGCGGATGAGCCGTCCGGAGGGCGGCGATTCTGCTAATATATATATATATATATATATATATATATATATATATATATATATATATATATATATATATATATATATATGGTGAATTTTTAGTCATGCACCGGTCTTTCTCTCGTTGTTTTCAATATGTATTTAGCAATGTTTAGACAATTCTAAGACATTTTTCTAATATGATATGCCCTCCGGAAATTAAGGAAACAGAGATATTAATTTTTCAATGTATTATTAGATTTCCTCGGTCACAAGTGTCGTCATGCTTTGTTTACATGTGCAACCGGTCTTTCTTTTGATATTATAAATATGTTTTTCCTGTGTTATTTGATGAGTTTCGAACGAATTTGATATTCATTTCCTCCGGAAATCACTTGTTTTTTTTTTATACAACCCTCCCCCCCCACACACACACACCCAACAAAACGGAAGTTTGATTTTTTCTTGAGTAAATCACAAATAAAATGCCAACTAACCCACAAAACCTAACCTAACCCCCATTTTGGACAAAAAACTCTTGCCCAGTCTCCTAACCTAACTTAACCACAACAACACATGAAACGGAACATTTCATTGGTATTTTACAGATTGCCTGAAGATGTCTTGAATAAAGACGAAAGCTAAGGTTCTCCATTGTTTCCCTTTTCCCAGTGTGATTTTATCAAGATTTATCTTATCCACGTTTCCATTGTGGATCTGCATGAAATACATATAGTGTAGAATTAGATAATAATATCGGCGTATGGTTTGAAGATGTAGCTGTGGTGTTATTATAGGGGTACGATGTTTGTACCTACTGTAAATATTTACCATTATCATACAATCGTACATAAAACACGAGGGTGAACGAGAACTGGCTGTTATATTGCACCTCCAGTGTGTACAACACATTCAGTGAGGCCAGGACTGGCTGATGACGTCCACTCAACAGTGTAGTGTACACCCTCGTGTGTAACTGATCTTTGCACACACACACACACACACACTCGAGGCTATTGAGCTGTCGGTACACAATTAAGTTATGACTTACGTCCAGGAGGTGAGAGGAGCTGTTCACTATCTGGGGAGACAGACAAGTTAAACATTCGCAATTTAGTCCATTTATCATTATTTCCTGGCCCTATAGTTAAGGGTCCACATTCTGAAAGTAAGAATAAACAACCAAAGAAAATGTATAAAACAAATATCTCTGAATCATCCTGAGACTTTGCCTTATCCAAATACTGTAACACACACTTAACGCCATTAAGGAAACAAAAGGTTAGGTACCTGTGCAAAATCTTTTAGAAAATACGTTGTTCGTTTTTTTATACAATTCCACCTGTTAGTTTTTTCTTACGTCCTCAGTTACGAGGAAAAACAATAGTACGAACCTTAGATAATCTGGACTTAGACACCATGGGGGTAGGGGGCGTGGCCACCTGTAGTGATGTGAGGTGACTGTGCGATAGTAACTGCTGGCAGTGACGTGTTACTATGACTGTTAGTTACTGCTGGTGGTGTCGTGACGTCAGAGAGTTGACCCGGCCCCTTGTCTGACTACCTGGGTTTCATATAATCAACCAATCGAAGGGCTTTAAGGTGAGTGTCCTTGACCTAGTTTTCAAGGTCATGTGGTCAGACATGTGGTGGTGGCCTGATGTGGTGACGGTGGTGGTGGGGAGACATGTGATGGTGGCCTAATGTGTGGTGGCCAGACGTGTAGTGGTGGTGGTAGTGTTAACCAGGTGTGTAGTGGTAGTGGCAACCAGACGTGTGGTGGTGGTAGTGGTAACCAGACGTGTGGTGGTGGTGGTGGTAGTGTTAACCAGGTGTGTAGTGGTAGTGGCAACCAGACGTGTGGTAGTGGCCAGACGTGACTGTAGTGCAGGTAATTATCACAAGTGTGTTGACTCACATAACCAACAACTCGCTGGTTTACCTTCTTTCTTACAAGACACATGATACACACTCTCTCTCTCTCTCTCTCTCTCTCTCTCTCTCTCTCTCTCTCTCTCTCTCTCTCTCTCTCTCTCTCTCTCTCTCTCGTTTTTATTCATGCCATCTTTGGTGGTGGAGAGCTAGAGTCCTTCAAGGTCGTGTATCAGGTGCTACAATAGTGTTTAAGACCCAGACACTGACAGCCGGGCTAAGAGACAAAAACTCACTATCTAAACGCACGAGGGGACAAAAACTCACCCGGCAGTCATAGAAAAAAAAATTAAAACCTAAGATATAAGTATACTTTAAGTGTCTTTGTGAACTTGTTTGAATTTTCTGCTTGATTTGAATAATATTTACTAATTATTTCAGCACAACTCTTAATATATATTGACCCAAGTTATGAGTTAAGTGCGAAATCCCCGACCTGATGGTTTAGAATATGTTAACCTAACCCATCCAAAACTTTAACCCGTGAACAGTCAATTTGAAATGCTTTATACTCAATCACTTAACATAACCCCCCCACCCACCCACTACCACTATCTTGTGTGTTTGAGGACAGTGACGTCGTCGTTGTGTTCATCAGTTACAGACGGTGAAGAGAATACAACCTCCAAGTAAAAGAGAATAAGAAATACAATTATTTCAAGAAAGACAGATTTTGAGGCAGTAGATGATGTTTTGTCCACGTTGAGTGATGCATGAGGCTACAGGCGCCGTCTTAAGGTTGTCTTAATATGATCTCGTGCATGAGATGGCGGCCGGCAGGTCAAGTAGATCACGTCTTTCTGCTATTTGTGACACAAGAGACTGCATGATGGCGTGAAGGCTCCAGTCTTGTTGAAGCACACAGCCGTAATGCCATATATGTAAGCCTAACCTTGAAGTTGTGTCTTGGGTGACATTCACACATAAGGCTCTCATACTCCCTCCCTGCCGACCTCAAGAGGAAGGACGGGGTTGAAGGATTACTTCACCTGTAAACCATTGTTGGAGGCTCACGTCCACTCTCCTCTGTTGGAGGCTCTCGTCATCCCTCCTCTGTTGGAGGCTCTCGTCCTCCCTCCTCTGTTGGAGGCTCACGTCCACCCTCCTCTGTTGGAGGCTCACGTCCACCCTCCTCTGTTGGAGGCTCACGTCCTCCCTCTGTTGGAGGCTCACGTCCTCCCTCTGTTGGAGGCTCACGTCCTCCCTCCTCTGTTGGAGGTTCACGTCCACCCTCCTCTGTTGGAGGCTCACGTCCTCCCTCCTCTGTTGGAGGCTCACGTCCACCCTCCTCTGTTGGAGGCTCACGTCCACCCTCCTCTGTTGGAGGCTCACGTCCTCCCTCTGTTGGAGGCTCACGTCCTCCCTCCTCTGTTGGAGGCTCACGTCCTCCCTCCTCTGTTGGAGGCTCACGTCCTCCCTCTGTTGGAGGTTCACGTCCACCCTCCTCTGTTGGAGGCTCACGTCCTCCCTCCTCTGTTGGAGGCTCACGTCCTCCCTCTTCTGATACTGCTTGATGTGCTTGTTTTTGTCACCAACTGCATGGGAAACGGATCCGTTACATACTGTTATGATGTTGCTCATTGTTCATACTGTGACGGTGTTCACCGGTGTTTCATCAACCTCCCTCTCTCTCCCTCTCTCTCTCTCTCTCTCTCTCTCTCTCAATTATGTCACTTTGTCAACAGGATATTACGGAATCGGCCACCTTGTTATCTCTCGCTCTCCCTCTGTTCTCTCGCTCCATCTCTTCTCTCTCTCTCCATCTCTTCTCTCTCTCCCTTTCGTGCAACTTTCTTATCAGGATATTACGGAATCGCCCGCTGCTTCGTCCTCAAGCAACGTGAGGTGACTTGACTTGTCCTGCCAATGAACCTAATGCCTCTCATTTATGACACAGAATGTTATTGTATATTGAAGCAGTTCACTTGTACCGGTCTATTTAAACTGGCTGTCTTGTACTGGTCCACTTGTACTGGTCCACTTGTACTGGTCCACTTATACTGGTCCACTTGTACTGGTCCACTTGTACTGGTCCACTTGTACTGGTCCACTTGTACTGGTCCACTTATACTGGTCCACTTGTACAATGGGGGTTATCACAACACTCAGGGAGGCATCGCGTGTTGGACTTCGGGCAGAGAAAAAACATGAACATGGAGGTTGTGGTTAACGTTAACATTGATCACGGAGGTTGTGGGATAGGTTAACACTGTGGTCGTCGCAGGAAGCGTTTAATTAACATTTATCACCATCACGGGTAGCGTAGTGAACTGCTCATTAACAATTCCTGATATCGGTATAGACAGCAACATAAGTAAACTTGCTGATGACACTAAAATAGGACGTGTTATTAAATCTGACGAGGACTTCGCAAAACTACAGGAAGATTTAAACAAATTTTTCGAATGGTCTGAAAAATGGCAGATGAAATTCAACGTGGACAAATGTAAAGTACTCAGTATAGGAGATGTAAACAGGGAAACCAGATACCAGATGAACAACGATGCCATAGAGAAATCCGACTGCGAGAGAGATTTAGGAGTGATGATAAGTAGGAACCTAGAGCCAAGTAAACAATGTGTTTTTGCTCGTAACAAGGCTAATAAAGTACTTGGGTTCATACAAAGGAGTGTTAGTTGCAAGACTAGCGAGGTCATCCTAAAATTGTATCTTGCGCTTGTGAGACCACACCTGGATTACGCAGTTCAGTTCTGGTCACCGTATTACAGAATGGATATAGAATCCTTGGAAAGAATTCAGAGGAGAATGACAAGGCTAATCCCGGGCATTAGGAACCTTGAGTATAGAGACAGGTTAAAGCATCTTAATTTGCACTCCCTCGAGAGACGTAGAGTGAGGGGCGACCTGATAGAGGTGTATAAGTGGAAGTCAGGGCTAAACAAAGGGGACATTACAAGGGTACTCAAACTATCCAACCAGGAGCGAACTCGTAACAATGGTTTTAAATTAGACAAATTTAGATTTAGATTTAGGCGTGAAATATGTAAACACTGGTTTGGAAACAGAGTAGTGGATGAATGGAACAAGTTACCAAATATCATCATTAACTCGAATACGCTGAATAGCTTCAAACATAGGTTGGATGCATATATGAGCAATAGGGGTTGGGTGTAAACGGGACTGCCCAGTATGGGCCAATAGGCCCGCTGCAGTTTCCTCCATTCTTATGTTCTTACTGAGGCTCCTGTCCCGTCCTGCCTGTTCCGCCCTATTCCGTCATGTTCCGTCCAGAGAGAGAGAGAGACCATATACCTGGGGATTAAGAAGATTCACACCCTCAAATCTTTGACTGTAGAGATGTCTGTGTGGGGAAGAGGGGGGGGGGGGAACTGAGAGAGCGAGAGACCCCATCTACCTGAGGATTAGTGACTGGTCACACCCACAAATTTTTTACTGTGGAGATGCGTGTGAGGAAGGGGAGGAGGGACACACACACACACACACACACACACTCACATAGCGTAATCTTATTTCTCGTAGCCGATAAAGGTTAAAAAATGCCTCTGCTTCTAGTATAGTTTCTACACAGTTTAAAGAACTACATTTATTTTATAGTTTTTAAATAAATTTGATTCTTTCACATTTTCAGTCCTAGTGAAAATTTATCATAGGAATTGTCAAGAGTTTGTTTTGTTTTGGTATCATATCAAGATAGGTTAAAGAAACTAAACTTGCATTCCCTAGAAAGACGAAGAATGCGGGGAGATATGATAGAAGTATTTAAGTGGGTGAAAGGAATCAATAAAGGGGATATAGATAAAGTTCTTATAATATCCGAGCAGGATAGGACTCGGAGTAACGGATTTAAGTTGGATAAGTTTAGGTTTAGGAGGGAGATAGGAAGGAACTGGTTCACAAATAGGGTGGTGGACGAGTGGAACAAGCTTAGCAACTTTGTAGTAAGTGCTGGAACGCTGGAAAGTTTCAAAAGGAGGCTGGATAGATTCATGGATGATAGAGAGTGGTAGTAACTCTCGACAGGAGCTGCCATGCACAGACCAACCGGCCTATTGCAGACTCCTTATGTTCTTAAGGCAGTTACACCCGTTTGTTGGTAGCTCACCAACTCTGTCTCTTAGTAATTACAGTAATCATGTCTCTTAAAAATATATGCAGTAATTGTAGCATGTTGCAGTAATTATATATATTAATGATAGACATTAATTTTACATGTACTGTAGATGAATAAACTTGTGTTATCAGTAGTAGGAGAGATTGTATTAGCATGGTAGTAATTTTATTATCAGTTAGACGCAAGTGTTGTGTTGACACAGTAGACTTATTACGGTAAGTGTATTATCAGTTGAAAAAAATATTATCTGCAAAAAGATGCCTCAAATTTTCTCGTGTGTGTGTGTGTTAGGTAAGGTTAGCTTTAGCGTGGTTAGGTAGGATAAGGTTAGCTTTAGCGTGGTTAGGTTAGGTAGCATAAGGTTAGCTTTAGCGTGGTTAGGTTAGGTAGGATAAGGTTAGGTTTAGCGTGGTTAGGTTAGGTAGGATAAGGTTAGCTTTAGCATGGTTAGGTAGGATAAGGTTAGCTTTCGCGTGGTTAGGTTAGGTAGCATAAGGTTAGCTTTAGCGTGGTTAGGTTAGGTAGGATAAGGTTAGCTTTAGCGTGGTTAGGTAGGATAAGGTTAGCTTTCGCGTGGTTAATCGCAAAGTGAAATAAGCAGGCGGCGGCGACGGCTAAATTTTGCGTGATCCAAAATAATATACCAGTAAGTATACGTAAATGGGCCTATTGCAGACTCCTTATTTTCTTATGAATTAATATTGTCGTCATTGCTTCCCTGGGACAGAGTGCTTGTGAGGGACAGGTAGGAGCTGTGAGTGACCCTCGTGTGAAGCTTGGGGCAGAGAGGAACAGCGTTTGGGCCGTCTAGGGTATATAGTGGGCAGGAGTGTGGTGGTCGGGGGCACCATTAAGGTATAGTGGGCAGGAGTGTGGTGGTCGGGGGCACCATTAAGGTATAGTGGGCAGGAGTGTGGTGGTCGGGGGCACCATTAAGGTATAGTGGGCAGGAGGGTGGTGGTCGGTTCGCACACACTGGTACACACCTTCACCAGAGTGCGGCTCACACGGGCAGGTCGCCATCATGATGTCATTATGTAAACACGAGAGGTGATGTAGAGTGTGATGATAAAGCGACTTGCTCTTTCTTAGAATTTATGTCGAAAATATCTGTAAATTAGAAGCGAATATTAAAAAATAATGGAAAAGAAAGCGCGGAGGATGTGTTATCCTCTGTGATGACGTCATGGCTTAAACGCGAGGGCTGGGTGGAGCTTGTGCTAATAAACGTAGTGTTTCATGTTAACCTTCACCACCCTACACAACGGTCATCATTCTCGAAAGTTCCCAAGTTAATTCTTACATGACTTAGGGTAAGACACGAAGATGGATTCGTAACGGTTATGCCGGTTTAATTATTATGTGACATTCCACGTAACAGCCTCTCTCAAGCTACAACACAATACAGTAATGTCTTCACAAACGGTCTTAATTTTTTTAACGGGGATTAGCCCACCCGGGCACAGGTCACTTACCCACATCGGGGCCTGGGAAGCGAAAATGTAATAATACTAATTCATGGTAAATAAAATTTATAATAAGAATACACAAATAAAAATAACATAATAAAATAATAATGATAACACTAATAATACAAATAATAAAGAACCACAAAGAAAAAAAGAAACAATATATATATATACATATATATATATATATATATATATATATTTGTCAATAGTAAGATGAACACTTGAGACCATGCAATTGTGTGTAAGTGAGGTAGAAAGTCGCTAAATCAGCAACCTGTAATGCCATATGGCAGCAGGGTATAACATTAGACATCACATTATGCTTCCAATATCTTCCCAGACGGTAGCACCTCCCTGTTTGATACCTGCCTACTACCTAGTTAGTTTACTCTCTAACTTGGAGGTAGGAGAAAGTACCTAACAGACTCACTTAAAGGTACGGCACAAAGGTGGATTCTTTAAAGTTCCTACGTTAAAGTTTTGGGCTATCTGGAAATGTGAGAACGAATCACACAATGTTTCTCTCAAGCAGCCAAAAGATGAGTTCATAAAGAATCCAAAGTTTATTTCCCCACAACTGAAGATGTTAGAATGGGACTAACAGGCTCTCGTAAGGTGCTACACGAAGGTAGATTCTCTGAGGGTATGACGTTAGTTTTTCGACCGAACTCCAAATAAGACATAATAGCCGTAGTGTCTCAGTTCAGTTTGGAAGTCAATTTAGCTGTCGTTATTGTGTGGCAGTTTTAATAAATGAGAAGTGCGTTTTCTGTCACATGGTGCAAAAAAAAATTCCCCTAGGAGCTTTAGAGAATGGTTGAGCAAGTTGTGAGCTATGGTGCTGGTACGTTGTGGACACAGGACGTCCGCGGCGGTGTGTCATCACCTTGACACACACACACCACACCACACCACACCCACGCATACACCACACCACACCACACCACACCCACGCATACACCACACACACATATATACACATACACCACACACACATATATACACATACACCACACACACATATATACACATACACCACACACACATACACACGCACACACACACCACACACACTTATTATTATTACACACACACACACACACACACACACACACACACACACACACACACACACACACACACACACACACTTATTATTATTATTACACACACACACACACACACACACACACACACACACACACACACACACACACACACACACACACACACACACACACACACTTATTATTATTATTACACACACACACACACACACACACACACACACACACACACACACACACACACACACACACACACACACACACACACACACACACTTACACACACACACACACACACACACACACACACACACACACACACACCATGATCATCAAAAGTTTATAGGTTTATTTTTTCCGTAACAGTTGATGTGAGAAAGGCCACAAGAACATATGTAACCGGTTCACTCAAGTTACCCCAAAAGTTCGCATGTCATTTATTAAGTGAAAATAACGTATCTGTCTGGTTCATGACAATAAGGTGGCGGGGAAACTACACCGTGACTTGAGCGTAATTGGATACAGTCTCTTAGTTTTAGTTACTGGGCAAAGTCTTACCGAGGAACCTGTGGATGTGGAGCCTAGTGGGCTGGTTGGCAGGCTGGGCTGAATGGCCTAGGCCCTAGTTGGTTGGCTAGCTGGGATCTGGGCTGGCTGGATAGCTTATCTGGCTGGCTGGTTTGATGGCGTCACCTGACCAAACACAACACTTGCTTGTTTACTGTTGTCCACCATGATGTCCTGTGTGTGTGTGTACGTTTGTGTATTTAATAATAGTAATTAACGGGTTATTGAAACATACCGTAATCATATGCTGAAAATATACAAAAGACATAAGTGGTAGATATATAACACTGTTGCCCTGTGTGGTTTATCAAGGTATAACATAAATGTAGTGACATGAGGGAGAGGATTGTTGAACAAGGACTTTAATTAGTTAGAGTACCTGTGTGTGTGTGTGTGTGTGTGTGTGTGTGTGTGTGTGTGTGTGTGTGTGTGTGCGCGCGCGTAAGCTACTGACGTACGCAGTTAACTACGTCAGTTTTTCCTTCATGTATGAATAAAAAGACGCCAGCTATTTACGGTAGAGTGACAGCACAATTTCGACGCCATTATTGTGCGGCGGCAGCAGGCGGCGTCCTTGTCGTTGTCGCGCCAACAGTCATGACCAAACTTTAATATGTGAGTTTTGACTCTCCATGATTACTTCAGGGGAGGGTGGCTGCTACATGGACACCACTCCCCAATAACTTCACAAATCCAAGATGGCCGCCAGACCCGAGGACTAATGAGCCTCCAGTAATGATTATTAACAACCTTTATATACCGCATACCTTCAATTATACCCTTATATACCACATACCTTAATTCTACCCTTATATACCGCATACCTTCAATTACACCCTTATATACCGCATACCTTCAATTATACCCTTATATACCGCATACCTTCAATTATACCCTTATATACCGCATACCTTCAATTCTACCCTTATATACCGCATACCTTCAATTATACCCTTATATACCGCATACCTTCAATTATACCCTTATATACCATATACCTTCAATTCTACCCTTATATACCGCATACCTTCAATTCTACCCTTATATACCGCATACCTTCAATTCTACCCTTATATACCGCATACCTTCAATTCTACCCTTATATACCGCATACCTTCAATTACACCCTTATATACCGCATACCTTCAATTATACCCTTATATACCGCATACCTTCAATTCTACCCTTATATACCGCATACCTTCAATTATACCCTTATATACCGCATACCTTCAATTCTACCCTTATATACCGTACCTTCAATTATACCTTCATACCTTCAATTATACCCTTATATACCGTATACCTTCAATTCTACCCTTATATACCGTATACCTTCAATTCTACCCTTATATACCGTATACCTTCAATTATACCTTTATATACCGTATACCTTCAATTCTACCCTTATATACCGTATACCTTCAATTCTACCCTTATATACCGTATACCTTCAATTATATCTTTATATACCGTATACCTTCAATTATACCTTTATATACCGTATACCTTCAATTATATCTTTATATACCGTATACCTTCAATTATATCTTTATATACCGTATACCTTCAATTATATCTTTATATACCGTATACCTTCAATTATATCTTTATATACCGTATACCTTCAATTATATCTTTATATACCGTATACCTTCAATTATATCTTTATATACCGTATACCTTCAATTATATCTTTATATACCGTATACCTTCAATTATATCTTTATATACCGTATACCTTCAATTATATCTTTATATACCGTATTCCTTCAATTATATCTTTATATACCGTATACCTTCAATTATATCTTTATATACCGTATACCTTCAATTATATCTTTATATACCGTATTCCTTCAATTATACCCTTATATACCGTATACCTTCAATTATACCCTTATATGCCGCATACCTTCAATTATATCTTTATATACCGTATTCCTTCAATTATACCCTTATATACCGTATACCTTCAATTATATCTTTATATACCGTATACCTTCAATTATATCTTTATATACCGTATTCCTTCAATTATACCCTTATATACCGTATACCTTCAATTATATCTTTATATACCGTATACCTTCAATTATATCTTTATATACCGTATTCCTTCAATTATACCCTTATATACCGTATACCTTCAATTATATCTTTATATACCGTATACCTTCAATTATATCTTTATATACCGTATTCCTTCAATTATACCCTTATATACCGTATACCTTCAATTATATCTTTATATACCGTATACCTTCAATTATATCTTTATATACCGTATTCCTTCAATTATACCCTTATATACCGTATACCTTCAATTATACCCTTATATACCGTATACCTTCAATTATACCATTATATACCGCATACCTTCAATTATACCATTATATGCACTCTCATATGTACCAAGTTTTGGTTAGGTCGGTTCAGTGGTTGTGGAGGAAGTGAACTGGTATTTAGGGTACTAAGTAATAGAGTATTAGCACTGTGTCTCACTACCCTGGCGG
Source organism: Homarus americanus (assembly GCF_018991925.1). Classification (NCBI taxonomy): domain Eukaryota; kingdom Metazoa; phylum Arthropoda; class Malacostraca; order Decapoda; family Nephropidae; genus Homarus; species Homarus americanus. Next base: position 5,890,364 of record NW_024720711.1, on the reverse strand, counting down.
CGGCTCATGTGTAGATTCCTGAGTTGGCCAATTAGCTGCATCCTCACATTACCAGTTGCGGGAATACACTATTTATGATAATAACTTGTGAGAACCTAATACAGAACTCCCTTATATAGTGACATGTTTCCTGTGCGTCGATCACCTCTCGCCCTTGTAGGATGCTAGTGTTTGGCCTGGGAGGTGAGGCAACCATTAGATGATTTATGCGTATGGTATTTGGCGTTGGTAATATTACTGAAGATGAGTTATAAACGTGTTGGTTATGACGGTGCTTGTCACGACCATCATTATTAAATAAGACTACTAGTTCCACCGTCCTTGTTACATACAGTACTTGTCACCCTGGTGTTGGTTCATCTTGACAGTGTCGTACACGGCCGGTATTTCACAACACATAGTTTTTGTTTAGTTGTAAATTTGTATGTGATAAGATAGCAAATTTTATTAGGTGTGCGTGCGTCAGTGTGTGTGTGTGTGTGTGTGTGTGTGTGTGTGTGTGTGCGCGCGTGCGTGCGTGCGTGCGTCCGTGCGTGCGTGCGCGCGCGTGTGTGAGGTCCTCCATCAACAGGATTTAAGAAACATCAACGTAATTATTAGTGTTGTGACACCCAGAATTTTACCATTTTTCTTCTCAGTGTACATTAAGATGTGTAACTCACTTATCAGTGATGAACACTGACTGCGGATTTATGTCGTACAAACTAAGGTACTGTATAGCTTATATCTTTAGACGACTAACTACAGTATATTGAAGTAACTAAGCTCGTTATGTACGGTAGTGTCAGTGTGGGTTACTGAGGGTCTCTCCATAAGGAACTGTAGGGTAAGGTAAGGAGTTTTGCTTTAAAAGAGTTGCTGCCTTCTGTCAACACCTACTAACACACAATAGTAATTTATTAATATGTTACCCAAGAGTGAGTGGCTCAGTAAAAACAGGAATGACTAAATGAAGAAAAACTTGAGATAAATTGTGACAAACTTCCATGCTGGTTGACGCGTGATGACTGTTTGTGTACCCAGGTGACACAAGGCAATAGCTCTTATTATAAATGATCATCGTCGTCATCATCATCATCATCATCATCATCATCGTCGTTGTCATCGTCGTTGTCGTCATCATGTTTCACCCCCCAAACTGTGGACAAGTTGACGTTGTGGTGTAGGTGGAGGCTGTGGTGACTTATGAGTGGTTAGGACTAACTGTTTTACTTGGAGTGTGTGTGTGTGTGTTTACAAAGGCTCACGCACAGAAAACACACACACACACACACACACGTACACATACGAGGCAGTGAAGTGTGGCTCATTAAGTCATAAGCCTGTAGGTAAAGAGGAGAGGCGGAGAAGTGGAGGAGAGGAAGGTACAGTGAAGGAGAGGTAGGTAAATAGATTGTGTTGTCTGCATTATACTAGACTGTGGTATGTATATAACTAGATTGTAGTGTGTACATTATATAATAAAAATGAGTTTGTTTACAAGAGCCTTGTGCGTCGCCTCTCGGCTGGCTTTGTTGACGTTCGTGTATCTGAATCCGGGTGTTTACACAGTCGTAATTTTGCATGAGGCTCGACTTATCTTTCTTTAACTATTCTTTATGTCAGATCTTAAACCAGGATCTAACTATACCAATGAAAACAGAAATTGTGAAAATGACAATAATGATTTTATTCGTGAAATATGGATAATATTTAACGAATAAAATTATTTTTGTCATTATCACAATTTCTGTTTTCATTGGTATAGTTAGATCCTGGTTTAAGATCTGACATAAAGAATAGTTAAAGAAAGATAAGTGTTATTAACAATTATAATAACACCCATATGTAAACTACTAATAAAACTACTAACGATAAATGTCAAGATTCATGGCCTGTGAGAGAGAGAGAGAGAGAGAGAGAGAGAGAGAGAGAGAGAGAGAGAGTGTACAGGCGTACATTCAAAATATTTTTTTAGGGTAAAATTTGGTTAACATTACATAATATAATAATGTCAGACTCAGGGTAATGTAATATAGCCTTACTTTATACAATAATGATTTAAGAACTTAGTGTGTTCGCTGTAATGATGTATTATTATTATTATTATTATTAGACTAGTATTTTTATTCTTATTATTGTTAAAAATAAGTTGTGTGTGTGGGTGTATTAGGTGTGTGTGGGTGTGTTAGGTATGTGTGGTGGTGTGTGTGGGTGTATTAGGTGTGTGTGGGTGTGTTAGGTATGTGTGGTGGTGTGTGTGTGTGTTAGGGTGTGTGTGGGTGTGTTGGGTATGTGTGGTGGTGTGTGTGGGTGTGTTAGGTGTGTGTGGGTGTGTTGGTGTGTGTGTGGTGTGTGGTGTGTGTGTGTGTTAGGTATGTGTGGTGGTGTGTGTGGGTGTATTAGGTGTGTGTGGGTGTGTTAGGTATGTGTGGTGGTGTGTGTGGGTGTGTGGTGTGTGTGTTAGGTATGTGTGGTGGTGTGTGTGGGTGTATTAGGTGTGTGTGGGTGTGTTAGGTATGTGTGGTGGTGTGTGTGGGTGTATTAGGTGTGTGTGGGTGTGTTAGGTATGTGTGGTGGTGTGTGTGAGTGTGTTAGGCGTGCCACGCCTCGCCATAAACATATGTATTGTATCTGGAATTCTTCCTCCACACACTCATCCTGTCACTACACGTAACTTGCCGACATAATCCATGGCTCTTCAGGCACTTACGCCCTTAAATGCAGAGTGAAGAAGGCAAGCATGAGCTCCGCTAGCTTGCCGCTGTAAACGCTTTTGTGCTTCGCCTTGCAAAGAATACAAGGGGTGCCCAATAAACTAGCCCCATCGCAGGGCAAATCGAAAAAAAATCAAAATCAAGATGTGTGTGGGTGATGTATGTGTGTGTTCAGGAGGTGTGTGTGTGTGTGGTGGTAAAGTTAGTGTTACTTACTGAACAAGGCGGTGAGTAACCCGAGCCTTCAGTGACGTGACGTGACCCCTGACCTTTGACCTCCGCCTCAGGATGAGGAAGGCACCGCTTTTATTTTCTGTGTTCAAAATTAATAATGGAAGTTGTGAGTGTGTGTGTCGGTAAGTGTGACGGAGTGAGTGAGTGAGTGTGTGTGTCGGTAAGTGTGTCGGAGTGAGTGTATGGAGGGAGAATGTTAGCATTGTGTACCGATCTTCTTAATTAAATTTATAAGGATATTTCAGAAGAAAATCCTTACTTTAAATATACCGAGTGGATTTATGAACATCTTGTGAATTGTTGACTTGATTTAGGCATTTTGCACTTAATTTGGGGTTATTTAGCTAATGGGGACAGGATGGTGACACTGAGTGAATGTGCAGACAAGGTGAATTCGTTTATGTTGTTATAAACCTTCATCACGGCAGAGTAAGTGGTGATTGACTGTGTGACAAGTGTTATAAACCTTCATCACGGCAGAGTAAGTGGTGATTGACTGTGTGACAAGTGTTATAAACCTTCAACACGGCAGAGTAAGTGATGATTGACTGTGTGACAAGTGTTATAAACCTTCATCACGGCAGAGTAAGTGGTGATTGACTGTGTGACAAGTGTTATAAACCTTCATCACGGCAGAGTAAGTGATGATTGACTGTGTGACATGTGTTATAAACCTTCATCACGGCAGAGTAAGTGGTGATTGACTGTGTGACAAGTGTTATAAACCTTCATCACGGCAGAGTAAGTGATGATTGACTGTGTGACATGTGTTATAAACCTTCAACACGGCAGAGTAAGTGGTGATTGACTGTGTGACAAGTGTTATAAACCTTCAACACGGCAGAGTAAGTGATGATTGACTGTGTGACAAGTGTTATAAACCTTCATCACGGCAGAGTAAGTGATG
>NW_024720711.1:5826527-5881527 GCF_018991925.1 Homarus americanus | reverse complement strand
CGGTACATGGCGTGTAAAATTAACATAATTGTACCTGAATTTAACAATGGTGTACGTGTGTGGTGTGTGTGATCCATCTTACCTCCTCCTCTTCCCTCTCTTCCCTTTCTTCTTTCTTCCACCTCCTCATCGTCTTCCTCCTCCTCTTCTATTTTCTTCCCCTCCTCCTCCTCCTCCTCCTCCCTCCTCTTCTTCCTCTTCTTCCTCCTCCTCTTCTTCCTCTTCCTCCTCGTCTTCTTCCTCCTCCCTGTCTTTTTCCTCCCCCTGTTTTCCTCCTCCTCCTCCTCTTCTTCCTCCTACCCCTCCTGGTCAGTGACTGGGAGGTGAATATATTGACCATGGTCCATGGAGGCCAGGTCAGGGGTTATAGATTAAGAGGAAACTTTCTAATATTAACTGCAATTTGACACACCTGAGTATATATATGACATTCCTGACACACCTGAGTATATATATGACATTCCTGACACACCTGAGTATATATATGACATTCCTGACACACCTGAGTATATAAATGACATTCCTGACACACCTGAGTATATATATGACATTCCTGACACACCTGAGTATATATATGACATTCCTGACACACCTGAGTATATATATGACATTCCTGACACACCTGAGTATATATATGACATTCCTGACACAATCTGAGTATATATATGACATTCCTGACACACCTTATATATATATGACATTCCTGACACACCTGAGTATATATATGACATTCCTGACACACCTGTTGACTATATTTGATACCTGACACACCTGAGTATATATATGACATTCCTGACACACCTGAGTATATATATGACATTCCTGACACACCTGAGTATATATATGACATTCCTGACACACCTGAGTGTATATATGACATTCCTGACACACCTGAGCATATATATGACATTCCTGACACACCTGAGTATATATTTGACACCTGACACACCTGAGTGTATATATATATATATATGACATTCCTGAAACACCTGTTGATTATATTTAACATCTGACAAACCAGCTGGCTGTATATGACATTCTTGACACACCTGTTGACTATATGACATGCCTGACACACCTGTTGACTATATTTTACACCTGACACACCAGCTGGCTGTATATATGACATTCCTGGCACACCTGTTGATTATATTTGACACCTGACACACTAGTTGGTTATACAGGACATACCTGACACACTTGCTGGTTATATATTTGCTATAACTGGGCCCACTCTTGTTCATAATCTACACAAACGATCTAGATACTGGGATCAGCAGTGACATAAGCAAGTTTGCCGATGACATCAAAATAGGGCGGCAGATTAATTCAGGGCAGGATGCAAATGCCCTACAAGAGGATTTAAATAAACTGCAGGAGTGGTCAGAAAAATGGCAAATGAAATTCAACACCAGCAGGTGCAGCGTACTTAATATTGGAAGAACAAATACAGTCAATGTATACAGCCCTAACAACATCAACCTAGAGAAGTCGACTTGTGAAAGAGACTTAGGGGTACTTGAAAGCACGGACCTACGGCCTAGAAAACAGTGCATTAATGTTCGAAATAAGGCAAACAGAGTATTAGGTTTTATATCTAGAAGTGTAAGTAATAAGAGTTCAGAGGTCTTATTGCAACTATCTTGCGTTAGTCAGGCCGCACCTTGATTATGCGGTTCAGTTCTGGTGCCCTTATAGAATGGATATCAATTCACTGGAGTCGGTGCAGCGAAGAATGACGAAAATGATTCCGGGACTTAGAAACCTTCCATATCAGCATAGGTTAAAAAAACTAAACTTGCATTCCCTAGAAAGACGAAGAGTGCGGGGAGATATGATAGAAGTATTTAAGTGGGTGAAAGGAATCAATAAAGGGGACATAGATAAAGTTCTTATAATATCCGAGCAGGATAGGACTCGTAGCAACGGATTTAAGTTGGATAAGTTTAGGTTTAGGAGGGAGATAGGAAGGAACTGGTTCACAAATAGGGTGGTGGACGAGTGGAACAAGCTTAGCAACTTTGTAGTAAGTGCTGGAACGCTGGGAAGTTTCAAAAGGAGGCTAGATAGATTCATGGATGATAGAGAGTGGTAGTAACTCTCGACAGGAGCTGCCTTGCACAGGCCAGCCGGCCTATTGCAGACTCCTTATGTTCTTATGTGCAGTAATACATTATCATCGTACTCGAGGGGTTAAGTCACTGTCCTTATGGGTACAAGTTATCGTACTCAAAAGGTTAATGTGTAAGTTATCGTACACAAGAGGTTAAAAGTGTAAGTGATCGTATTCAATGTGTTATAGGTGTAAGTTATCACACTCAAGGGGTTATAGGTGTAAGTTATCGTACTTGGAGTTCAAGGTATAAGTTATCGTACACAAGGGGTGAGATATTGTGGTGGGGAGGTTGACATCGTTTTAATAGTGTCAACACGACGGGAGGGGATGTCGTACTTGGAGTTCAAGGTATAAGTTATCGTACACAAGGGGTGAGATATTGTGGTGGGGAGGTTGACATCGTTTTAATAGTGTCAACACGACGGGAGGGGATGTCAACAGGATGGGAGGGGAGACTAGTGAGGGTACATTGTTGTTGTGTACACTCGCCACAAAAGGTTCTGGAACAGCTGGGCATGACTATGGCTCGTGTCATCTCGGAATGGTTGGTATGCCTGGTTGTGAAGTGACTCTCATTCTTTCGTAATAATATATGTTTGCTTGTCTCTAGAGTATTTATAGGTGAAAAGAAGTAATTTATTTTGTATTAAAACTTCCTCAAAGGCCAATGTTCAGATTTGTCGTTCGTTTTAGCATCGTGTATGACCCTTCGAGCGCTCTTACAGCATCTTGTACAGCTGGTTTAGTATCTGCTGCCACACAGTTTTTGAAAGAGCATTTTATATTTTAACACTGATATGACCAAGTGGTAGTTGATCTGTGTGTGGGGAGGGAGTGGCGTAAACAACTCTTCCCCTGAAATAGTCCCTAAAAGGTGTCAAGTGGCAGTTTAGGGTAGTTGTTAAGTTGTTTTATAAGGAAAAGTTCAAGTGTAAGCAAGGTTGTTCAAGGGGTGTACGGGAAGGAGGCCACGCAGAGAACGTCCTCAGGTGAACACTGTGGTCATGTTGGCTCCTTGTATTATAATTACTGTGTAGTCTTGACTTTTATATGTACACATGAAGCTTGGTGTACTGTATGTAGTAAAAATGTAGTGGTTATAGGCTCCACAGCGACCTGACGCCCACCATCTGGCTAATTTATCCACCACAACCTCCTGCCGCCCACCATCTTGGTAAATTATCCACCACAACCTCCTGCCGCCCACCATCTTGGTAAATTATCCACCACAACCTCCTGCCGCCCACCATCTTGGTAAATTATCCACCACAACCTCCTGCCGCCCACCATCTTGGTAAATTATCCACCACAACCTCCTGCCGCCCACCATCTTGCAAATTATCCACCACAACCTCCTGCCGCCCACCATCTTGGTAATTTATCCACCACAACCTCCTGCCGCCCACCATCTTGGTAATTTATCCACCACAACCTCCTGCCCACCATCTTGGTAAATTATCCACCACAACCTCCTGCCGCCCACTCTTGGTAATTTATCCACCACAACCTCCTGCCGCCCACCATCTTGGTAAATTATCCACCACAACCTCCTGCCGCCCACCATCTTGGTAATTTATCCACCACAACCTCCTGCCGCCCACCATCTTGGTAATTTATCCACCACAACCTCCTGCCGCCCACCATCTTGGTAATTTATCCACCACAACCTCCTGCCGTCCACCTCCACCCCTTGTCACAACTCCCGGGTATTAATTTGGCTATCCCGGACGTCTACGATGAGTATTCCTCGTAAGTGAAACTGTTAAAGGAAACTTAACTGGTTGACTTAAGACAAAACACAACTCTAACGTACGGAAATAAGAACAACATAAAGATGACTCCCGAGAGTAAGCGTATAGAAGTTAAGAGGCAAATTAAAGTTAGGTTTAAGACTCACTGCGATTTGAGTGTATATTTGTGTACGTTACTTTCCTGTTGTCAGTTTTCTTTAGTAGCGACGTGCAGGATAGACAAATTAATACCTCAGACTTGTGGCGTTTCTTATATCTGGTGGTGGTGGCGGGGAGGCTGGACGACTTACCAAGAAAGCTTACATAATCATACAGCTTCAGTTAGGAGAATAGGGATCCTGGGGGTTATAAAGGATAATGAGTTCTCGGTACCTAAGAGATAAATCACATGTGGATAGCTGGAGGTTAATGTTTTATACCTTTCGTAGCAAGTTCAGGTTGAAAATGCCTTCAGCTGCACCTGGGACACTCTTGTCCTCCACTATAAGACAACAGGTATCCATTAGCAAAGCGACCGCGTCTCCCCTGCAGGCTGATTCACTTATCAGATACGTAAAAATTATAAATTGTTCCCATCCTCCGCCATGATTGTTTTGACGGCGACGCGGCTCTAACCAGACAGCGAAGCGGCAAATTACACACCATCGCTGTCATTGGATACCTTTTGCCTTTGTGTGTGACGCCGGGGGACCAGTTGAGTGTGTGTGTGTGAGAACTACCGCCAGTTTTTTGTATATCCCTAACTGACGCCTCTTGTACGGAAATAGAAGCCTCTTATATCCTAACTGAAGTCTCTTATCCTGAAACTGAAGCCAAATAAAATACTGAAAGTAGCGTTCCCATGGTGAAGGTGTTAATGCTTTTATACCCTGACTGAAGCCTCTTATACTGATGGTGAAGCCATTTATATCCCATATGAAGCCTCATACTTGTACGGAAATTAAAGTCTTATGTTCTGATATACCACGAGAGTTGTTAACATAACCAAAACGATCATTTGATAACATTGTCAGTGATTATATTAAGTTATTAAAACCACAAAATAAACGCCATCACAACAACAACAACACTGGACATGTATTACAAGTATAACTATTGCACGCAAGTGTATAACATGCACAACTGTTCAACACATAATGTACAGTAATAACATTAAACAGATGGCATCTCGTGTTTCTCGCACCCCGTAAATAAATAATGACAAAAATAAATTAACTTTGTACAGTCATATGACAAAGGTAAATATCCACTCTTATAACAATAGTGTAACTAACTGAGGAGCTACAGTTATACCATGTAATCATGGTTGTAATATAACTCGACAATTATGTAACAAAGATAATATAGTTCAAGGTAGTATACGTAACATTTATCTCACGACTGACAGACCAGAATGATTTGACCTAAAATTATTCGTGATTGTGTTAGTCGGTTCAATGTTTTGTCTTGGAGGTGGTGCAGCCGTGTGTGTGTGTGTGTGCGCGCGTTTGTGTTTTAGCGTCCGTCTGTGTGTGTGTTTTAGCGACCGTCCGTGTGTGTGTGTGAAAATGGAATGTTTTGGGGGAAATGACACAGCTGAGGCACGACAGTCACGTGAGGGTACGCTAGTGTCGTGTCTTCAACGACGACTACGACGGGTCCCTAGACGCTGTAGACAGCCTTTGTTGTGTGATGACGAACACACACTCACGATATCTGGTCTCCGCACCTGTCTGCCTCTATCATTACCTGTCACTACTGTGTGATTGTGTGACGGTGGTGATTGCGTGGATGTGTGACGGTGGTGGTGACTGTGTGGCGGTGGTGATTGCGTGGATGTGTGACGGTGGTGGTGATTGTGTGGCGGTGGTGATTGTGATGGTTGTTTGGTTATGTGGTGGTGGTTTTATGATTGTACAAAGTTGTTGTAGTTGGCAATGCTGTAATGACTAATAACTGTGACGAATTTTGACTCAGGTGAAATGTATTAGACGGGGGCTGACATTTATTTGACAGTGAGGCTGACATATATTTGACAGTGAGGTTAACATATATTTGACTGAAGCTGGATTATATTTGGCCGAAGTTGGAATATATTTGACGACGGTGACAGCTTAACAGGTGACGTCAGCGTGTTGACTTCTAGGGAAGACAGTGTTGCCAATAACATACATTCTGGATTACCTGCTCTGTGTGTCTACTTAAATTTGAAATGTCTCCTAATAACCTAATTTACACGTGTCCCTGTGACTTATTATTTTACCGGTATGTGTTGTGTGTAAAAGTCAGAGCGAGTTCTGTTATTGGCCAAGATGCGAATTCACAAAGATTCTTACGACTATTCTTTCTAGTAAGTGAAACTCTCTGAAGGTGACTTAAGTTAAAACATAATTGCGGCGTAGTGAATCTCTCCAATGTCTGTCTGTTGACTTTGTGTTGAGGCGTTTAGTTCAATTTGAGAGATGTTTAATTGATGTTATTTATGTAATGTTTGTGTTGTAACGTAAGTCAGGCAGTTAGATGTATTCCTCCGTCTTCAGTTACAAGGAATAGTCATCGTAAGACTGTGTGGGACAAGGGACCCCGGAATCGTCCCCAGGAAATAAAAAAAGTAAAATGACTCAAAATTTCCGTAAAGTAAACAAAGGTGTTTTATAGATGATAACGTCTTCTGATAAGGTTGATAATGAGTTGGTTACAAACAACGGAGAGGGACACTTCACCGAGGCCTCTCACTCCTGGCTGGTCCCATATTAATGATAAGTTTTCGTAAGATAAAGAAACATACAGCCACTTTTATAGAATTAAATGAGAGGATAATGTGTGAGATGTATGTACTCAAGGGCTCACATCAGGCCGGGTCTGTCCGCCTCATCAGTTTAATCCCCAATTGTTGTAGGTAAGGTTAAACAAAAATAGTCTCCCTTAAACTGCCACTTAAGAATAATCATTTAAATAATGTTTGAAAATTATAGTGAGGGATGTAGTATTTTTCATGTGTTAACACAGATTGCGTGTTGGCCTGCGTGATGGAAGGCTCACTGCCACACACGGGACACTCCCACCTCAACAACCCATTATACTGGCTGTTGTAATAAGTTAATAGTGTAATTGTAATGTGTTGTTTAATTCCCGTTTAAATTAAGGTCTTATAGATTGATGTACTAAACTGTTGACACGTGCTGCTCGTAATCCACTAACCACGTCCTTGTTTACTAAAAATTCGCAGTGACGTCAAACTAATGATTTTGCTGCACATCTTTCCCTAAAGCGTCTCCAGAGTGTAGGATTATGCAGTTACATAATTACTTTTTTGTTTAAATTGTCGTGAGAGAGAAAGGGGTACTCCCCATGACCCCTTGTTTAATCCACGCCTACTACCATCCTCCGTGTTATGATTTTACAATTCGACCACCGGATCAACAGAGGCAACATTACCCACCTTTTTAAACAGTTACGGTAGCCTACCTTTAAGGGCGGTTTGTGTGACGTCATGTACAGTTTTATGCTGAAAATATTCTACTATTTTTGTTTCAATATTCAACCAAGCTATGAACAAATTTAAAATAACACCCAAAAATTATTGACCTAAAAAGATGGCAGAAGCTGTCATGTGTGAACTCCTGCTGGGCTCGGTCACGGGGAGGAGGATTATGGTGTTGCTTCATTAATGTTATTATTTATACCAAGGTCTAAAGATTCTTACCCTACACCCTCCCTCCCCACAAAGTCGAAGTAAAGATCGGTTGATGTTTGTCAAGATAAACACAGGGCTGTGTGTTGCCCCTCCTCAGTATGTTACCGCATTGGCCTCAATATCCGGGGTGGAAAGAGACATCGCGTGACCACAAAATTTAGATAAAATTTGATCCTCATATAGGTTGAGAAAATCATTATAGAAATATATTTTTTAAGTTTTGAAAATTCTTGGAATGTTTCAATGTGGGTTGGGAGTTGGTGTACAGCGACCACGAGAGGCAGGTAGTTTGTGCCTTTTGGAAAATATGGAAACTTTTGTAAGAAATAAATTTTAAATATGTATACTGTATGAGCAATAAATTTGAATTGTCCCCAAAAATGCAAAATTGCAAATTTACATGTTGGGCAATCTGCGAAGTCGGGTACACGATATGTATTATTATTATTATTATTATTATTATTATTATTATTATTATTATTATTATTATTATTATTTGTATTTGTATTCCTATAATACCGAACAGCCACCTTTTGCAGCCATACCCTTGGGTATCGAAGGCTGGCACTTGAGTGAGTGTGTCAGTGCTGATAGATTGTGACACACACTTGGCCGTACTTAAAACACACCAAGCGTGACGTCAGAGAGAGAGAAAGAAAGAGATATAATAAAAGAGGAAAGGAGAATTAATGAAAGACTGGGAAATAATGAGGGGAAAGAGTTAATAAGAGAAAGAATTTAAGATCGAGATATACTGTATGAGAGGGGGGAGGTAGAGGGAGTTAAAGAGAGTGACACTCTTGGCTCACCGTTAATGCACAACACTTCAACAAGAGATACTACGTGATGGATGACGCCCAGGTCATGGCGGTGTGTGTGTGAATCAACGATAGGGTTAGTCATCTTGGTTACTATCTTGAGGGTGACCCTCAGTGGTACAGAGGGAGTGTCAGGTGACTGCTGCTGCTGGTGTACGTCAGGGAAGTGTACATACAGTACAGTACTTTGGTCTCCTGTTATGGAATGTCTATGTGTGTCATGTTGTACACTTCATTTGTGTGTACACGTAGTACATGACTGCTGTCTCACGCTTTCCCAATAAATTGGCTCCTTACACTACAGACCATCAATTAGCGCCTGGCAACTTGATCAACGTGGGGTAGACTGTAACAGTTTATATGTGTCTGAGAAACTGTAGGTGAGGACAACAAAGCAGGGCAGTAGGAGGCAACAACCGGCACTGCCGTGTGGATGGTGTAATGAAACTTATCTTTATTGTGTATGAATTATTGATTATGAACAGTTGGATGGATCGGATGTCAGATTTCTAACATAAATATATTTGGTTAACCAGTAGCAGTTCAGGTGGGTGGGGAAGATGTTGGCAGTGATGGAAGTAGGCTTCATGGTTGAACCGCCTCAGCACACCCCTGGATGTAACCCCTTCATGTGACTAGTGAGAGTCCATTTCTTTCAGAGAATAGGTGGAAAAAACTCTCAGAGATGTGAGAGAGAGTGGGAGAGTTGTGCAAATGATAAGAAGGTGAACAATTGCAACTTTCATCCTGTTGATCCCTCACCCGTAGCACCGTCTACCCCCTCTCCACAACCTTTCCCTTTCCCGTCCTGGGTGGAAGAATAGGGTCAGATAGGCGGAACGGGAAGACTTAAATAGATTATTGATGCTGAAATCTGGCCCCGGTAGCCTTGAGAGCCATGGATGTTGTTATATAGATCAGTATCATTTTGATGTGTGTATATGATATAAATATCCCAAGCTCAACAAATCCGTAACATTCACATCCTGTGAAAACTTTGCGGATCTGGATGTGGCATCCATCACGAATACATACATACATGCATGCATACATACATACTGCCATGGTTGTATAGGTTCAGAAAAGCTTCACTACCATGTGGGTGTTGACGTCAACGTGTATGACTGACGCTGTACAGTGCCGAGGTTGATTTTTTTTTATTATTTATTGGGCACTCCCCTACATCCTTGTGTAAGGTGAAGCGCAGAAGCGTTTACAGCGCCCAACAGGGAAGCATGCTAAGTTCATGCTTGCCTTTATGTCTCACGAGTCAAGGGCGTCGAAGCCTGAAGAGTCAATGGTTTTATGTCATCAAGTTATTGGAAGCTCCAACAACTTGTCCCTGAATACGAATTCGCAACTTAAGATTTACACCAGGTACCTACTTTACTGCTAGGTGAACAGGGACTAATGGGGGCTAGGAAGTATGTCCAAACAACTTCCACCGGCCCGGGAATCGAACCCGTGACATCTCGCTTGAGAAGGCAAGAGCGGTACCACTCTACCACCAGCACCCCCACCGAGGTTGATGTTTTTACTGTTTAATTATAGGTTGTTGAGGTCACTTGATATAATGGTGAGAGTTATCTTGACACTTTGATGTGCACACTATACATTTTTGTGTTATTAACCCTTTGGGCTCTGGTGTCAATGGCTGTCGAAGGAAGATTCGTGGTGAGACAGACAGACAGACAGACAGACATGAATGTGATGGTTCATTAATCATAACTTATCATTATTTTTGATATACAGTATATTAATCACAAGTAATAATGACTCACCTATGTTAAAGTAAAATGACGTTAGCTTACCTCGTTTATTTAGTATTATATTCTACATGATTATGCATCAGGGTCGTTCTGTAATCATATTGGGTAACTGTGCACTTAAGTGACATCTATTATTATATCGTAACATTAAAACTATAGTTACTTTTGCACTGAATAATAATAAAAAATAACAAGATATTTGAGTTCTGAACTCTCAATAAGTAACTCTTAATTTTGATCACCTGCTGTTAAGTGACGCTTACCAGAGAGAGAGAGAGAGAGAGAGAGAGAGTAGATATAGTGAAGGAGGTGGGAGGGTTATGTGTGGCCTTCCTAAGTGTTCACTTCCTGGTGGCGTGGTGCCCCCAACACACACAAGAAGATAGGTACAGAATTGGAGGATGTGTGATAGATTAATGAAAGCCAGAAAGTCTTTGCAGAAACATTGGTGGTCGTATAATTAATAATCACAAATATGAAAATATTTAGTAAACACAGACTTTAAAGGATTTACTAAACAAACATAAGATATTTTATTAAAACAAACAAAAAGATAAAACAAGCATATTGTGGTATATTTCTGCCCGTTCATCCTGGTGTCCTCTGGGTATCATTTTAACATGTAACATGAGAAAAAGATGTATTTTGATGAAACTTGATGAATGACGTACCGCCGCAACAAGGCCTGGCGTGCGGTATTTTCCTCCGCATTTAAGGGGAAATACGAACCGCCGTGTCTCCATGGTGACGGAAGACCCCGAGACCTTCGTAGGCAATTATCAGTAATTATAAATATCATCGTTTCTTTTTTATTATTATTCTCTGTGTACCTAATTGTTAATGATGTGATAGCGTGAGTGGTAATAATGATGATGTAATAATGCACAGACAAATGAGGAGCTACAGTAAACGTCTACATAATATCCACAACACATTGGTTCATTTACCCGCCACGTTTTCCTCTCGGCTTCTATTATCAAAGGTTCATACAGTACGTTGACTTTTCTCTAACATTAATGTGAACATATCTCACTAAGTTCAACTATTGGAGGAGGGCAATGGGTAAATGACATTGAAACTGCGCTGAGATATTTTTTGTCGCGTAATTTAAAATTTGCTCAGCTGCTGTCATGCAGAATAAACACAAATAATTATTTTTTGCTTTGGAGGGGTTGGGGGAGTAGATCTATGGAACAGTCTACCAAGTAAAGTCGTGTAAGCAATAACAAAAGAAAAGTTTCAAATATCCCTGGACAAAACCATAAAAAACAATGGGGGCATCCTACACAAGCCTCCAGCCTCCTTCCCCGACGTGGCTACCACAATAAAAAAAATAACTGTGATGGTCATTGGCATTTGGCAAATAAAAATACATGCATGTACTGTATATAATTATGAATCATGAATGAGATGCTGTATAATTATTATGAGTAATATGTAATTATTATGAGTAACAGTTAATGAACTTGGAGGGAAGACACCTGAGTAAAGTAAGGTTTTATATTTCACATTCCACAATACCCACTATCAGTCTGCAGGGTGCAGCAATATTGATAACATAAATAATTTTAGACGTTGCTAATGAATTATTGGGCTTTTGGCTTGACAAACAAAATTAATAATAATTTATTGAGTGAAGATAATAAAGCGTTGTTTATGTTCCAGGGAATGACGAGGACGTGAAAGTGGGATCGTGAGCCATGGTGTATATAGGAGGTGGGAGATTGTGGTGTGCGGGGTGGGTGGCATTTTTCACACTCCAGCTGATATTACCCGCCCACACCCAGTTGGCTCACAACCCTCCACACACCCGAGCCTGGAACCAGGAGGACGACGGTCTGACACGGCGCCACCAAGCCGGTGGGACACCAACAGAGACATCCCCTCGCAGAGCCTGGTGGGAAGATTTGTCTGGGCGTCGCCAGACCCACCCCTCACCCACCACTACCCGCAACCCTGCCAGGGATGGCCACCGTGGCTCTGATCGCCAGAACACTGCCGGGCACGTCACTCAACATGGTCGCCAAGATGTAGTGAGCAATGACTCTTTGCACCTAGATCATCAGGCATCAAGACAGACTGTAAGGCGCCAACACATATCCCAACGACAGCAACATCATCAGCAACAACAACAACAACAACAACAACATAACTTAGGCACACCACGCCGGGAGCAGCGACAGCCACAGCGTCGACTGGAACATTATCTCGCACATCGCAGCCATTCATCCACAAGACGTCAACCATTGTACCCCCAGCGTCCTGATGTAACACGGCAACATGAGGCTCACCATGACCATGGCCACACAGCACCACAACGTCGAACTGTAGACCACACGACTTCTGTTAGTAGTCACACAACACCCTCACGCCAACATACCAACACAGCTTCTACACAGCATCATAAGAACAGCATCCCACGGCATCACACAAGTTCCCCTAATAGTGAGCGTCGTCCCCATCACGTTGAAGAAAAGGAGGAGAAAAAAACACCCACCACAACGGAGCAGGAACAGGGAGGAAGTGGTAATGAGAGGCGGCAAAAGAAACTGTTCACTGCCCACCGCCCATCACGCTCCTCAGGTGGTCGTCAACGTCCACCAAACATTGTGTTGATCATGACAGATGATCAGGATGTTGAACTGGGTTAGTACAGGACCTGTCATTCTAAGGCTGATATCCTCTTTTAGAAGATGTCATCCAAACCACTGGGCGTGTTGCTTGTGGTTATTTGATTTTTCTTCTGAAACTTAAATGTTTTTTACAAATTTATTATTATACTAAGTATTTTAATTGTGTTGGGTTTCAATTTAATTTGAAATTCTTTTTCAGTTTATGTTCTTTCTATCCTAACTAACAATTGATATTTAGCTTCTTTACCAAAAATAACAGATGGCTCTTGTGGCACTTGACACTTACTGTAGGTTGTATGAAAGTTGACGGAAAGTTGGAGCATTGAAGGCTTGGTGTACAGTAATTCGTCCGTGTGTGAGCTCGATCAACTTGCTCCGGCAGTACACTCAAGGGGTTGGCTGAGACTAAGGCTGATGGTGGCTGACTTGTTCATGGCTGAGTCTGATGATGGGTGGGACTGATGATGACTGGGACTAATCCTGGCTGAAACTGATGATGACTGAAATTGAGACTGATGATGGTTGAGACTGATGATGGCCGAGACTGACTGGTGATGGCTGATACTGGTGATGACTGATACTGGTGATGGCTGATACTGGTGATGACTGATACTGGTGATGACTGATACTGGTGATGACTGAAACTGATGATGACAGACTGGTGATGGTTAACACTGATGATGGTTAAGACTGATGATGGTTGACACTGATGATGGCTGAGACTGATGATGGCTGAGACTGATGATGGTTAACACTGATGATGGCTGAGACTGATGATGGTTAAGACTGATGATGGCTGAAATTTAGACTGATGATGGTTGAAATTGAGACTGATGATGACTGAAATTGAGACTGATGATGGCTGAGACTGATGATGGTTAAGACTGATGATGGTTGACACTGATGATGGTTAACACTGATGATGGCTGAGACTGATGATGGTTGACACTGATGATGGTTAACACTGATGATGGCTGAGACTGATGATGGTTAAGACTGATGATGGTTGAGACTGATGATGGCTGAGACTGATGATGGTTGACACTGATGATGGTTAACACTGATGATGGCTGAGACTGATGATGGTTAAGACTGATGATGGTTGACACTGATGATGGTTAACACTGATGATGGCTGAGACTGATGATGGTTAAGACTGATGATGGTTAACACTGATGATGGCTGAGACTGATGATGGTTGACACTGATGATGGTTAACACTGATGATGGCTGAGACTGATGATGGTTAAGACTGATGATGGTTGACACTGATGATGGCTGAGACTGATGATGGTTGACACTGATGATGGTTAACACTGATGATTGCTGAGACTGATGATGGTTAAGACTGATGATGGTTGACACTGATGATGGTTAACACTGATGATGGCTGAGACTGATGATGGTTAACACTGATGATGGTTAACACTGATGATGGCTGAGACTGATGATGGTTGACACTGATGATGGTTGACACTGATGATGGCTGAGACTGATGATGGTTAAGACTGATGATGGTTGACACTGATGATGGTTAACACTGATGATGGCTGACTGATGATGGCTGAGACTGATGATGGCTGAGACTGATGATGGCTGAGGTTGATTATTGATTTAAATACCGAGCTCTTCGTATTTAATGTCATTTCATAAATTTTATTAATAAATTTCGTAAATAATTTTATTTCCAGATTCTTTTCGGTAAAGGTACTAAGTTTGAGGTGGTATTTAATGATCATTGTATCTAGATAAAGTGACATTGACAGGAAAACTGACAATAGTTTTACAGTACTAGCACTTTTACCCATCTTATGACCAAAAATTTAGTTTTAGCATCCCTTAAATGCAGTCCTTATTAGTGCCAATCCCAACACAGTTTTGATATTGTATAACACTTAAAGAACACTGCATTTTTAGTCCCCCTTCCATGTAACCCTAATCATTGTCATCCTACCAAGAGTCGCCAGGGGTAGACCTGCTACTCCACCTGTCAAGTTTAATGATGGTAGACCCACAGCTGTGGAAGCTGTAGGTGCAGTAAGTTCAGTGGACAAACCGAAACATGGGATGAATTAACAATGATTGCTTATGGGCTCACAGAATAGATAATGACAAAATTATTTTACAGGGTCCCTGAACTACATGCCATCCTTGATGTATCAGATGAAGGAGCAAGGTGCCCACTTCCCCAATGCTTACTGCTCAACTCCCATCTGCTGCCCTTCACGCTCCTCCATGCTCACAGGTCTCTACATCCACAACCACGAGGTGAGAGAGAAAGTGGGTGTTGGTGTGGGTGGGTGCATGCATGATACCTCTTAAGAAATTATAAGGATAAACAGAATTAAATTAACCTATTATCTGGTGAGATGCATCAGACTTTTTCATGTTGGCACCATATACAGTGTCTCATTTTTATTTGGTAATATAACAGGGGTGGATCCAGGAATATCAAAAGGGGGTCCAAGAAGTTGTGGGTGGGGGAACATGGCGAGTGCAGCGAGCCCACCCAGCGGTGGGGTTTGGTGGGGGGCGCTGTAAGAGCCCCCCACCCCCCGAAGATTTTTTGGAAATCTGACCAATATCATGGGCATTTGGAAGCCATGCTCACTTGATATTAGGAGATGTTCTAAAGTCAAGAGTAAATACTTTTTACTATACAAAAATGACTGAGTACAATACTGCATTAAAGAAAAAGTACAGGTATTGGAATTTTCTGGTGAAAGGGGGGGGGGGGTCCGGACCCCCAGGAACCCCCTGGAACCCCCTGGATCCGCCCTTGTATAACTTAAAAACCTCATGTGTTACAATATAGATCATCACTTAGGGCAGGATTTACAGTACTGTTCTCTCAAGTTTCTTCAAAGACATCGGACAAAGCTTCCGGTCTCCTCCAATGTCTCTATTTCTATTTTCCAATGTATAGTATACTGTACAGTGTTACTAACATCACTAATGTACTCAATTTCCTCATCATTTGATGAATCCTTAATCTCAGGGTCTTCAACTGCAGAAAGATATTCGTCTTTACTGGAGTCACTATTATATCCTTAAAAAGGTTGTAATATTATCTACAACTGCACACGATGGGAGCATGTAGTTGGTACTGATGTGGACCTCACGACACACATCAGTGTGCAGCTCTCTTGAGGCATTCCCTTGAGAGAAACCCTTTAAGGGTGAAAAGGACATTTTTATGTTTTTAGAGGTACACTGCAACACAGCCTGGGTTGCCTCCTGAAGATATTCCCTTGAGATAAGGAAGATCGCTGATTGGTTGAATGCTGAAGGAGTAAAACTTTGCCTTTTCTCTATTTGCCAAATTTGAGTAAACTTGTGATGTCTATGAGGGTACAGTCACACCCACAAACCTCAGTGCAAATGTACAGTATAGGGAAAATGATAATGGAGAGACATTAGAAGACCCAATACTGTACTCTGCCAGTAGTGATGTATGAGTCAAAGGGCTGAAGAGTTTCCATATGAAAGGTTCATAAAATGTAGTTTGTCACTCACAGATGTCCATTTTTATATTTTGTATATCAATAGTGATATTGTACCTGTATTTATGTTTGTATCTGGATGTTCAATGATCCCTTGCTTGTCCACTAAAGTGTCTGTGTTTTAAAGGTGTACACTAACAACCACAACTGCTCATCCCGTCAGTGGCAAGAGACTCATGAACGCAGGAGCTTTGCCACCTACCTCAGGGCTGCTGGCTACAGGACAGGTGAGTTTCATGAATGGTTCTGGTGATACTCTGACACTCATACAACACAACCTCAATAAGTACGGTAATTAAAACTCGCATCCCTTACACTATTTTTTACACGTAGTGGAGTGGTATCACCAAGGCTTGAAGGGTTAGCCTGGCACATAATGCCCCAGCAGCTTTCCCAGAAGCAATGTCTAATGACTGTGGCAAATCCAAGGGGGAGGCGAGATACTGATTTTGTAACTTCCGCCACCCTTTGGTCTGAAGGCTACTCATAAGGCAGGGATGTGGAATGCCCCCAAATATCCAATATTCTGCCCTTTTCAAGTGGGGTGAGGTGTGTACAATTCTTGGAAATGTTCTATTTGTTGTAACTGGCCAAGATCAGGCTACATCGCTTTAAAAATCAAGACCTTAGAAGAAATATTTATGGTGTACATACTGTAGTTACTGTTATGTGATAGTACAGTACTGTACAGTGTTCTGAAATAATCTAATAAATCATATTCTTGTACTGAGATATTAAATTAAATGATAATAATGCAGTTACTGTTGAGGGTTGGTTTGACAGTCAATTTGGAGCCTGAAGTTTTTTCTTTATTACATCTCTTAGATTACACACTCACCTGATGCCGAGAGTGTTAAATGATGATAATTTCCAGTACAGTTGAAAGTTATAGAGAAGGAGAGTGTCTGGGCATGGCAGATGAACACAAATTTTTGTTTGAGGAACATATAAGATGATGTAAACAAGATCGACCACTTATCGACCTGATACAGCCAACATTACCGATGCTCTGGGCTAGAAATCTCCTGGAAACTGCAAATACAGTAGTACCCCTGTACTTGCAACTGGATAATGTGGTTGGTAAAATGGTATACAAAAATATAAAACATGGATACAGTACTTAGTACCACAGTTAGTAAACCTGGGGTTGATGAGGGTTTGCTGCATAATGCCCAGTACCCACACTGTTAAAGTGGGTTGGTGATAGGAGGGACATCCAGCCATAAAACTTCAAATTTGCCTGATAGCAACTGGGAGAATGTGCAAGAGACCATGCAGCTTATAGAGATGCTATCAGGTAAACACAAGTTATCCATGCAAGGGTGAAAAGTGGCTATTAAAGGATGATGATGATGGAGATGATTAACACTTTCTCAGTTCCCATGGCAGGGCCGCTCCATCCACACGCAAGGTGAACTGAGCATGGGCTGCCCCCACCCACCCATGTGGCATGCAGAAGAGTTCACAAACATATGAAGGTAGTGGTGCTATTTTCAGTCATACATTTATGTATTTACCTTGTACAGTAGAGTACAGCTACTCCTCGACGTACGACCACCTGGACATATGACCGCCTCATTCGTACCAAAATTTTGTCAAATTACGTATTTTCGAGTCCCAACGTTAGTGATTGCGCTGTGTACTGACGAAATTTTCGTTTGTAATTCATTTTAAAATGTCTGGCAAGCTTAAAAGTGAGAGTTTTGTGGTGCTGAGAAGAAAAAGAGACACCCATTTTAGATTTTCTATGTATTATTTAAGCATTTTCGACTTACGACCAATTCGACTTATGACCTGGATTTAGGTCCCTAACCCCGTCGTAAGTCGAGGAGCAGCTGTATATGATTTTCAGTATACAGTACAGTGTATATGATTTTAAATGAGAAAATTGCCCACATGACCATTTATGAAACTAGTTTGTTTTTAAAACAATACACACAAGTTGAGATAGGTATATCACCCCCTATGTTAGAACCAATTGGATTTTAATTATCAGCTGTTGTATTGGTACATGAATAGAGAAACATGAGAGCATGTGTGTGTCTGGTGTTTTAGGGCAAGCTGTTGACATTGAAAGTTTAAGTTGGTGAAAATCACTAGCATGGGTAGCATTACTTAAATATGTTTGTGATGCTAACATAAATGTGGTTGTTATAAAATGTGTGTGGGATGCAAGTATTCCTTCCTATTTGGTTGTGAATGGAGTGATAGATATAATGATAAAATATACTGTATGTGGATTGTTATGGAGAGTTAAATGCTAATGGTATATAATTATTAGGTGAAGGAGAGTTAAACACTTTGTATCTATTTTTCTCCTCACAAACAGGTTATTTTGGAAAGTATCTCAACAAATACAATGGCTCCCACATCCCAGCTGGGTGGCAAGAATGGGCGGGGCTCATCAAAAACTCTCGCTACTACAACTACACCATTCAACGCAATGGTCACTTTGTCAAGTATGGTGACCAGTACCCTAAGGTCAGTTAAAGTATCCAAAACTTTTTGGAGAGTAGAACTAGTTTTTAAGTCTTTAGACCAGGTATCATGAATTTTTCCCCTCACACTATTCTTTTTTTTTTAACTCTTTATTAAAACATTATGGGTGAAAACAATATTTGCAGAAATGTAGGTACATTACTGTAATACTGTATCTTTATTTTGCCAAATGTGGATTTGCCATTTTTGGTGTTTCCCAGGCAGGTAACCCCCTTGTTACTTTTATTATTTTTAGTTATATTTAATGAAATAAACAATTACAATTAGTGTAATTATCATCATATTGAGTGTCTGTAAAATTGCGATGTTGGGAGTGTTGAGTAAAGGTGCCAGAAGATGACCACCCCCTTCCCTCCCTCCCAGTTTCATAAATTTTCTCACTTGTGTCATTCAATGCAGTGAAAATCATATATTTGTTGGAGCTTATTGTGCACATTATAGCTTTTTATTTTAATCCTTACGGTTGTGGTCAACTGCCACATTGACACTTCATTGATCAAACAATCACCAGGATTTTCTCCTTACAGTATTGAATGACTTCATCGTTTAAGTTAGTTGCTGTGAAGGAGGATAGGTGATGGAGGCCTCCTTACCACTCTCTCTCTCACTGTAATAGTGTACTATTTTAGATGAAAACATAAAATTTGCAATGCAGTGAATTTTTCACACATTCTAGAACAAGTGTCTGCCCGATGGAGTTAGAGTTTGGTAGATAAATAGGTACTTATTCAGTAAAATTGAACATACACTTTGACAATGATTCAGCATGTACACAACCAGTAGAAAACGGTAAGATGATTCAGCCAAGGTTAGTCCAAGTATGCTGGGTTATACAGGTAGTGCTCTATTTAGAAGTGGAGGGTGCAGTAAGAGCTTTGTTATACCATTCAGTGCAATATTTAATATAGCCAGGTGATGTACCATGTCTTACAAGTATAAATGTGATAAAGAGGAGTGTAATTCTAGGTCCTTTTTATACTTTGAGTATGAGTGAAATGTTGGAGGGTTACAGAATTTGTGCACAAGATAAGTAATGAAAGTAGAATGAGTGTATGTCAAGTTGTAGCAGGTAATTTGGTGACTGCATCTTCTAGAGTAAATCTTGTGCCTCATCTGGTCCCAAGGTGTTCTGCCTTTGGTATTCTTGTCCTTTAACATACTATTTGTATTTTTATTTTCATATGTTATATACCATTTTTGTAATGACAGTCTTGTCCCCACAGGATTACTACCCACATGTGATCACTAATGAGGGCATTCAGTTCTTAGAGAAAAATAGGGCCTTGGACCCCTCACCACCAATGTTAACTGTATTGAGTTATCCAGCACCCCATGGACCAGAGGACTCGGCCCCTGAGCATGCCCACCGCTTTTTCAACGCTACTGATCACAAGTGAGCTTGATCAGGTTTCACTTACTAAATATAGTAGTGTGATCTCTTTGATCAGGCTGTGCTCAGAATACTTTTGAGGTTTTGATCTGGCAAGAGATGAGTGGTGTATGCTGTTTTAGAATCTCAATGATTTATCCCATAATCTTTTGTGAAATCAAAGAAAATATGCCTTAAACTTAAAAAACAAAACAAATATCAGAAGGATCACTATCAACACATCTTGACTCTTCTGAGAATCTCAAAAGACTGCTTGAGACTGTACAAGAGAGACACGGCTGCCTCTGTCCTTGTCATGCTGTCTGACAAGTGTAGAAACAAAAACAGATACTGTAGACCATAAAATGGGTTGATACACAAATATATTATATACAGTACTTGTGTATAAACCGATCTCATATATAGTTCGACCCCTGATATTTTGTTAAAGAGTCTGAGTTTTTCATATACAGTACCTTTTGTACAATTCGATACATATTAGCATTTGACATATTTTGTAGCAAGACACCAGAATCACACCAACATGTCTTGGCCATGATCACCACCACAACAGCTGACACTATAAACAGTGTTACCAACTTTGAAACTTAATTCCTGTCAGTTACCAACTCCTATTTATAAATTTTGTTTGATTCACCCCTAAAAGTAGCATTAGTTTTCTAGGTACCTACTGGTATCACCTTGTACTGTACACAGCTCTCTTTGGTCTTTTACAAAACATTGTTCCATAGCAAGTGCAAGTGATGATACTGAGTGCAGTAGTGCAAAACAGAAAACAAAAAGGGCTTAAAGAAAATGTAAAAATTCCGATAAAGCTTGATAAGGGTCAGTCATTAAGTAAACTCATGAACCAGTATGGCTTAG
Organism: Homarus americanus; assembly: GCF_018991925.1. Classification (NCBI taxonomy): domain Eukaryota; kingdom Metazoa; phylum Arthropoda; class Malacostraca; order Decapoda; family Nephropidae; genus Homarus; species Homarus americanus. The sequence goes on along the minus strand of NW_024720711.1, from coordinate 5,860,508 downwards.
GAACCATAACATGTACAACATGTACAAAAGAAAAACCCCTCGGTAAAGATAAATCAGCCAGCATGGATCAACCATTTACGAGTATGGCTATTCAAGCAGGAGTCACCGACATTGTTTTGCCTAAAAGATAATCATAGCTGCATAGGTCAGCCAGCTGATTTAGCCCTCTACACTTTCATCCTACTTGTATCTTTCAACATATCAGCTCCAAGTTAATTAACCTACAATATATGAATAAAGAAAGAGTACATAGACTAAACTGTTGCTCTTTTTTATGTAAAACATTAGAATAAATAAGGAAAAACTGGGCTATTTCGGTGCTTTAGTGTGTGGGAGAGAGAGTGGGTGACCGACATTTGTTCCTGAAATTTAGTAGATGTATCAAATTTCCCAAATTATAAATTTTTTGAAAGCCTCATGATCCCAGGCAGTTTAGACTTCTGACACTCAAGTGTACAATACTGTACTGCACATGCTGATGACAGTGATGATGTTTCATTCATTTAATTGGGAGATATTGACAAACAGAAGTCTTGTTGCTATAAAGAGTAGTATCTTCACACACGTTGGCAAAAGACAGGAATTTTTGTTGTTGTTATTGCTCCTTAATAAATTGTAAACTTTATTAGTGTTCCTTTTCTTACATACTAGATAAGTAATATACAGTACAACAGATGATTTCCAAGTTGCTCTTGTGTAGTAGATGATGACATGTGTTAGTGGTATATGACCAATGATACAAGTGTAGTGCTCTTAAGAAGGATTCTTCTCACAGTACGATGGCCTACAACTACGCTCCCAACCCAGACAAGCAATGGCTGCTGCAGTTCATTGGCCGCATGCATGACATTGAACTTAAGTTTACTGATCTGCTCATGACTAAGCGACTTCAAACACTTCAAACTGTGGATGAAGCAGTAGAGAAGGTGAGTACCAAAAGAAGTGTGCATTCATGGAGTGTTTGTGAAAATTAATGCATGAGTTGTAGAAAATGGTCATTATGTTTTAACATTTACTAGTACAGGGGGTCCCCAGGTTACGAACTGGTTCTGTTCTTGAGAACGTTCTTAAGTTGGATTTGTTCGTAAATCAGAACACATGCTGTGTGCATACCGTACTTACAGAACAATATCTAAAATCCCACTATATCATAGTCTAAGTCCTTTTATTCATCTAAAATCACTTAATTTAAGACAGAAGAAGAAATAGAATGACAAAATACAGTACAGTAAATGAAAGTAAAAAATAAGTCATCAGTTAAATAAAATACTGTAAATTTCAAGTTTAACCCCGTTCGTATCCGCGGGCGTTCGTAAGTCGGGGACCCCCTGTATTTTAAATTGGTTTTCTGTTTTAAGGAAAATCTGTTTTAACTTGCTGGTTGGTTTCATGGTTGGTTTCATGCATATTTATGTTGTTGACAGATAGGTTGATAAGTTTTGTGATTGACTATTTATAATGCTTTTGTTTACTGACACTAAACAAGAGATCTCCCATTGTGAAAGGTAATCAACACACTAGATGCTCTTGGCGAACTGAACAACACATACATCTTCTATACGAGCGACCATGGCTACCACCTGGGCCAGTTCGGACTTGTCAAAGGCAAATCTATGCCTTTTGAGTTTGACATTAAAGTTCCCTTCCTGGTGAGAGGTCCAGGCATTAGACCAGGAACACAGTAAGTACCTGCTGTTGGAAATATCTTCTGAATGGCTTTTATCAAATTTATTTGCAGTAAGTCTTAGATTGCAAACTCTTTAATATCTCAGTAGCAGTTACACCATCTGGATTATTGTATACAGGCATGGAAACCTTACCTTCAGAAAGACTTCGCATCCCTAGAAAAGTTACAACACAGAGTGACTAGGTTGAATACTGAACAATATAATTTTTATTTTCTAAGTAGACTGAGGGCCTTAGGACTAACTACACTTCAGACAAGACACAATAGGACAGATATCATAGAGGCATTCATAATCCTAAAAGGGATGTAAAATGTATACCCAGGTCATTTTTTTCATGATGTCATGCACCACCAACATGAGGAGATACAACGTGAAGTTTGCCAAGATATCATGCAGGACAAATACTGTACAGTAAAGGGAAATATACTTTTTTCAGCACAAAATTATTCCAATACATCCTGTCCCTTCAGTTTCCACACACCCCTTCATGGAACAAACAACTTCTTCCTTTCCCTGTTCCTTTTAATAATATTGGTGCAACATATCACACACACAAGCAATCTATGCTGCAAGGCACATTCTTCCCCTGTTATCACCTTTACATTTCAAACAATCAATGACATGCAAAGCTAACTGCTGAATGAGGTCCTTGCTCTGTCAAGCACTTTGAGCCTTCCTCATTTCCTCCCAATGTACAATACTGTACTGTATTCAGCTATATTAGGATGGAAAAATTAAATGGCCCATTTGAAACCTATGACTTGTCCCATGATCACCCAGTGTTGACCTTCTATCATTCTCTTGGTTACACATCCTCCAGCTTCTGACCCTTGGTATATTCTAAAATATGTCAATGTTGATTTGGTTGTTTTTAATATCCATCAGTGTGATATTGAGAGTGGAAGTGACAGCTTTCAGTGTTATAAAAAAAGGAATATTGTTATAACCAAAAATTTGATGCAGTAATGTATGTTACAGTATTTAATAACATTATTACTGTATTAATTTTTTACTTTGATATTTCAGAATTGATAAAATTGCTTTGAATGTTGACCTGGCACCCACATTCCTAGAAATTGCAGGGATTAAACCTCCACCTCACATGGACGGTCGCTCACTCCTCCCCTTGCTCACTGGCAGTGGCTCGGAGACTTTTCCTTGGAGAGATAACTTCTTGGTGGAAAGGTAAAATATATATTCTTCAATTCATTTTCCTTTGTTTTAGATGCTATAGAGAGACCTTTTCCCAGTTGAGAGTAAAGTATAGTCATCATTTATATTAAATCTATCTGCAGTGCAGGGCGTCACCGTGAGGAAGATGCACTTAAGTTACGTCAAGAGCGTAGGCAGCACCGGGCACAGGGTCACATTGGTACGGGATCAAAGGGTGGCCTTTACACTTCAAAGCGTGAACGACTGGAGATTATATGCCAGAGTGAGGAATACCGCTCACCCTGCAAGCCAGAGCAGAAGTGGGAGTGTGTACGTGATGAATACAGGTACCTGTACTGAACAAATTTGTTTCTGTGTTGTCATCAAATATGGTTTTATGATATGTTAGCAGGGATACTTTCTGGGACTTTACTGAATAACTTTGCTAAATTAGCATTGGTCTGAAATGACTTGTGTATATATTCATTGGGTCTAATTATAATGGGTTAAAAATGAATGTTCCTAGGACCGACCGCTTGTGATTGGAAATGTATAAAACTTCAATATAACTTGAAGTTTGGACTTATCTTATCAACACCTGATTCTGCAAATGGTGACACTTGGCATGGCAATTCACCATAGAGAAAAGAAGTTTAGAGTCTTACCATCACAAAAACTCCTTAATATATATTTGTTAGGTGCTGGACATTGATGAAGTTACTTACTTTAATACTGTCCACTTGGATATATGTTGTTACTTCAAAAAACTTGAATATAATCAGTTGAAAAATTTAATACTTCAGTACTTAATTTATTGCTTTCAATCTCAAAACTACAGTAGGTGGAGGCTCCATAAGTGCCGCAAGAGCAAGGTGGGGGGGCCTAGTAGGACAAAGTGGCGGCAGCGCAAGTGTGTGTGTGAGCCCGATCTAGGGATGGGCTACCTCGTCAAGCTAGACTCAGCAGAAAGACGAAAGCAGAGGACATTCCTGAAGAAACACACCACTCAAAGTTTGTGTAATTTATGCTGTAGAAAAGCCATTATCCATGGATACTCAGTTCACATATTGGAGTCATAATCTTTTAATTTCTTGGTCACATTGCTCAGGTATAAGCAAAGGGAGTGTAAAAATTAATGGTAAAGTATTTTCCGATACAACCTTAACACTCTTGGGTTTGGGTGGGCGCTCTCCAGCCAAACGCTCGGGGTCTGGCCTGTCACTTACCTCACTGCACTTGACCACACCACATGAGAGATAATTATATGTAATTTGTCATAGGAAGCTTGCTATTTCAGATAAAAGTTGAGATTTGCTGCATTTAGCATTGTAAATAAATTATCTACAAACCATTCTTTATGAGTAATGATAAAATAATTATTTCCATACGTAAGCACAAGTAGAACACAAAATTTTTGTTTACGCTTTATGAACCTTATTCCGATGCATAATGGTGATGTAGTTGTAACATGCAACTACAACCTATCTCATTATTCCTAGTAATTTCTTATCACCATTTTTCTTTGCATTTATGTGTAGTATCCTTTCATTTATTACATACAGATACCATTTAAAATCTTTTCACTTAATGCTTGTTTTGCACTCATGATGGGTGGTATAGGATCATACTGGCACATCATAAAAGAACAGCAAAGTTCAGTGAGTCATTATGATGTGCTTTTGGGGTGAATGGTCAATCGACATTAAACTGAGTACTACTGTAGTAGGGATGCAGAGAAACCTTGTCTAGGACCATTCAACTATTGATTGACCATAAACCGGTTGTTTTGCTTGTGAAAGGTATTCCTTAATTGGTGATATGTGTGAAATTGGAACATGAAAGTACTGTATCAGAATGTGCACTGAGAGTATTGTTGTGGATGTCTGGATCATTTTATGCTCATTTTTACCATTACTACTGAAAATATATGACTGTTTTACAAGGAGTCTCAAAGTATGATTGTGAGTGGAAATAGACTAGAATTTAAGATTTTTTTTTTATCCTAAAGCATATTATATTTTCTTTAAATAGATCTGAGAAATTATGGCACCAAGTTCATCAAAGTCTTCAGTGACGTGGACAGTAGGGAGATACTGGAGCAGAGTATTGGATTGCGAGTACAACGCAATTCACTATTTTCACACTCACGTAGAATCAGGTACAGTATAGTATTTCAAATTACAATGTCAATTGTAGCATTTGTTATATTTCATAAGTGTACTACAAATTTTGAAACATTGCTATATGGTAGTTATGGTAATTAAACAGAGCTCTGAAATAAGAATCTGGCAAGGGGATAATTGCAGAAATTCTGAAAGTATCAGGTGTTGTTGGTGTGACTGAATTGACTAATGTAATCGTGATGAAAAGTACTGTTCAAGATGACTGAAGGAAGAGTGTGATTGTGAATATTTGAGTGCAAGAATTACAGTACAAGGCCTAAAGCTGCTGAATCAGAAGATTAAAGTTGTAGAGAGTGATTAGGAAATTGATGAGGGAGAGAGTGGATATAACGATATGCAGTATGTACTATAAATATTTATGTCAGAGGCAATACATATGGTCAGGCAGCTACAAGGGAAATATCTAGAGCAGTTAAAGAGGATGACATAAGTAGACTTGAGTGAGCTGAGTAAGAATGGTGGAGTGGATGTGTAATGTGACACTGAAAGACAGGCAGAGGTAAGAGGGCAGCTGGGTATTGAAAGAGGCAGGCTGAGATGGTTTGGGCATGTGGAGAGATGGATGAGACTAATTGGGTCAAGAGGTGTATTAGCTTAAATGTGGAGGGGAGGAGAGAGAGGGACAGGCCAAGAATGACATGTGGAAAGATTAGTGGAGAGATTAAAAAAAATGACATTAGAGTTAAAAACCTGACAAAAAATACTGCAAGAGACTGTGCAGCACGGAGATCTGCCATTAGGTAATAGCTGCTAACCCACACAACATAAAATGTTGATGAAGGTGGACAGAATCATTGCTGGGGACTGTGTCAATGCCATTTTCCACACTTGCATGGGTTAGCCTGGATTACCAGATGGTATGAATTCATGGTTGCCATAAGGTAAGTCTGATATAAGTTTTGTAGCTGGATGCCATACCTATCTCCAACCCACTTTTAGAGTGGGAACTGGTCTTTATATGTAGGACTTCATTACTGTTCACCTGTGATTGTAACGACATTATTTATATCACGTACAGTACAGTATTTATTTTGTAAAAAATGTAACATTATGTTGTGCTTAATTTTAGATCCAGAAGGAGCACCAATTTAGACTTGCCTCTGGAAGACAGCAACCCAGTATATGAAGAAGATATTGATGAAGACAACGTTGACACCTTTGTTACTGAGGAAGAGATAAGGGACCTTGACGTGACTATTAACACCTTATCAGATGAACTAGAGAATTTAGAGGTGAGAAAAATTTCTTACAAGTCACTGTATCTGTTTATTTTTATGTGTACTCTTATGGACATGTTAGTGTGCTGTGTGAAGTGCAGTGTAACTGACAAAGTGAAATATATTCATGCTAGACTTGTATGCTGTTCTATGGATGAGAAGGATTTTAATTTGTTTAGTTGTGTGATAAGAGGTGGATATAAGATACTGTAATTACTGTATGCCCATATGTTTAAATAGCTGTCATTTGTAGGTGAGTGATAATGTAGTTGGACTCAAAGGAACTATATAGTAATTATAGTAATAGGAAAATGTCATAAATTATGTCAGTTTCGTTTATTCTTTTTTAAGTTGTACATGTTTAATAAGGCAGTCCTCATTCTATTCAAATCTGACCTCCTATCACTGTGGCTGTCTCTCAAGAAGAAAGACACCCACATAAAGATTTCTTTGGGGGAACATTTGGATCATTCTTGTTATTCTTTTTAAATTTTTATTTTATTTTAAAACAAAGATTTTTGTTAACTTTTTTTAATGAAATGGAGGAAAACAATTGAGAAAAAAGATAGGCTGGTAGTCTTTCATTATTTCAGAGAGTTGCGACCCAGCCTTGCCAGCTGTTTCCATTCTGTGGGTTAGCGTTAGGAAGGATATCCAGCTATATAACTTTTGTTTCAACATACGTACCTGCTGGCAACAGGTCACCAGAGCTGTGCCCTTCCCCTGGTCTCTGCTACGTTTTCTAGGCTGGCACCCTGAGTTTGCAGTGGTGAGGACATCCCATTCTGGTTTTACCCAACAGCTGTTATCAGGTAATTGCGATAACCCACACAAGTGTGGAAAGTGATCGTAAAACGTTGACAGTGTTGATGATGATGATACAGTGTAGGAATATGGTTGGTCATAATAGGGGGAAAAGTGAATAAAAAGGGGATGTGAATGAGGAGTTATGTGACCGCCATGTTTTTGTCCACAGTGGACTGAGGTTGTCTTTGATAGGGCACATAGGCAAAGAATTAAACACAGCTGTTGAACAAGATAATTACGATTTTGTAAGATGAGTTTTGACTGATTATAATAGTTTTAATTGCAGAGTGTGAGCAGCACTGCAGCGACCTCTGTGGCTGGTGGAAACATGTCTGTTCTGGCTACTTCCCCAACTAGTGAGTTTTAAGAATTCTCTGTGTGTCAGTGATAAAAATATTAAAGATTTAAAGGGAGTGCAGAAGGTTTGCAGACATAGAAACTGAGAAAGGGAGATTTTGAACAAGGGAGAGAAAGATAAAAAGAGAAGCAGAAAAAAGAAAGAAGATGAGAAAGTAAGAGAGAGATTGAACAGATAGAAGGGTTATATATATATATATATATATATATATATATATATATATATATATATATATATATATATATATATATATATATATATATATATATATATATATATATATATATATATATATATATATATACTCGTAGTTCCTTGTGGCAGTGCTACAATCCATCACTTTAAACATAGCCCAGTTGTCATTACTGAGTGGAATTCATAATTCATAAAAAAAAAATTCTTTAAGGTTATAACAAATATCAAATTACAAACATTAATAAAGCTGCTTGAGTGTGGAGTAGGTGTGTACACCAAATCTTACCATGATCACTTCAGTCATCCTCAGGTCACGTATGAAATAGTGTCTAAAGAACTACGTATTGGAATACTCATATGACATTCTCCAAAAAAAAAAATATATTTATTTTTTTTAGATGCGACTCCAGCAGATGTTCGTCATGGATGCAGAGTTACAGGCACTTCTGTTGGTTGCACTGATGATGTTTACCGTGACCCTCATGCTTGGAAACTGAGCAAAGTTGCTATCAATCAGCAGATCCGTCGGCTTCGCCACCAGCTCACTGTTATGAAGGTGTGTTCCAACATTATAGCTGAGGATCAGAAATTTTTTGTGATTAATTTTATTATGCAAAACAACATACATACACATACACACATACATACATACTGTACATAGTGTGTGTGTGTTTTATATGTTTTGTAATGTACATGTCTATAAACTATATATAACACAAGGGTGTGTTAAATTTAATATTATTGGGGTGTTGTCAGTATAGTTTCAGTATATTGTAGAATCTCTTGATTAACTTGATGCTGTATTTATATCAACATATATAGTATCTATAAGTGGCACATTTACTCCGATATTAAATTTTCAATTAGCTTTAGAAGTCTTAAGAAATAATTTACACACAGTTCCAGGTAGATATCAGTAACACAGTTGAAACTTTTTTTTTTTATCCCAGCCTCCATTAATTTGCTGAAATTCCTTTTTACATTTTCTAGAACATCAAAAAACATCTTCAGGATTCCCGACCAGATTCTGTGGCAGAATCAGAGGACTATGAAGAATATGATGAAACTGAATCATCTGGTGACTTTAATATGATAATGGGGGAAAGTGACTTATTGGAACCAAATGATGAAGATGGCACATCAACAACTGAAGGCTCTGACAGTTTTCAAGACCTCTATGGCACCCAGGACACAAATAACGGCTATGATGATAGTATGTTTAATTCAAGTGAACACGACAGTGCAGACTATGAAGTAGGACACAGTGGTGATGATGATGATGAAGATGGACCCCAGGGAGGAGAGGACAGTGATGATGAGGGGGTCATTATTATAGGAAATGATTATGATGTTGGTGAGTGTTTTTCTCTTTTATTTAGTACTCTTTCCATGTACATGTAAGATCAGGTGTCTGTAACCTTATAGAAACATTCTTTATATATATATGGTACTGAGTGGTTTCAGCATATGCCTTCTGTCCCAAGGGTTACTGGTTCACACCCAGGGCTCCCCTAGTTCCCACAGCTGTGAATGGCTACCTAACTTTACAGTAGGAAGTAAAGGCAGTTAGTGAAATGGTAGCCTCGCTGCCTCCATGTATACAAAAGGCTTAGTATGCAGAGTGCTGTATCTACAGTATCAGGTCATCAGGCCCTTAGAACCCACATTTAATATATAGCAAACTACAGCTTTGCGGTCACTCGAGGCAGTTGAAACACACTAAGTTTGGAAACATTTGGCATGTTTAGTCATCAAGCAAGTGGGATTTGTTGGAAATGAAAAAGGGACATATTTTATTACACAGGAGGTGAGGTACACCAGCATGGGCACCACGACGATGTTGACGGAAATGAGGAAGACCGAACGCTCTTGGAGGACTCTCAGCCCGAGTTACCACATATTTTAAAAATTCCTGGGAAAAATGGTCAACAAGGTAGCAAACAATTCCAACTATTTCCTGTTCGGGAGTCAAGCTCACACCAGCGTCCTCCAACCATCATCAATGAAACTTCAGCAAGAGCAAGATGTTGGTGTGATAAAAGGTATGCAATATATAGTTACTGTATTTGTCTCTGTTATTCAGTACATCTATAAGATGTACTAATTAATTGAGGATTAATCCTGCATCTGTGAGTACCTCAGCATCCCTCCATAATCCCTTTAAAATTTTGAGGTGAGCTGGATCTGGAGGGTTGTTCTTGACATTGGTGTTTTATAGCCATACTCAACAAACAAATGAATGAATCAAAGCACCTCTCTTTGCTTGGCAACAAACCACTCACATTTTTCCAAATTTAATATTCCTTCTAACTTAATGGCTATCCTTCAAGTGCCTGGGGTAAGATATGGGATTCAAGGCTGTCCTGGTTATCTAGAATTCTGACTTAACTGTAACCCCTCCCCCCCCTGGTGATTTTAACCATCATTTTGTTGAAAATTTCTTTCCAGAAACAATATTAAAGTTAACAGTACACATTTATACAGCACTTGTGGTACTTTTATTGTAGCATACAAATCTTGAAATGGACGATGATGGAAATCTGCTTACACTTATAATACCTATATTCACACTTGTATTTAATTACACTTTATATTTAGTTACACTTATATTTAATTACACTTACAGTATTATCCAGTATGTACTGACATCTGGATGATATAAAAAGTACTCCATTTCAGCCCAAACATCTCACAGATCATGTTCATGGAGTTACCAGCATCAGTTTTGTCACATACCTGCAGTTTCTCTTTAATTAGCAGAGTTTTAAGTGCCATTCCTTTTCGCCCAGTGGTCCTCAGAGGTATTGTTTTGCCTTTGCTTGTTTTAGATACCGTAATAATTCACTAGGGAAGCACTGATTATGAAGAAAACACAAGAGATGTGATGGTGCAGTGATGTGACAATAGACGCAGTAACTGATGCCTTATCAAGCTGCCATCTTGCGTGGCAGCTTGATAAGGTGGACTTATGGAAATCCGACTTAGAAGGGTCTTCCATTTTAGATCACAGTCACAAAAGTCAAGACCCTGGGGTTTTAACCTGTAAACTTGGTGGCTATACAGAGTTTTCAACTTTAATATGAGATGGAATTTCAGGATTAATCTGCTGTGTTTCTCAAGTGGCAACTTATTGATATTATTGAAAGTAGCTTGTTTGAATGCAAGGTACAGTAATAGTGTTCATAATTAAAGAGAGATGGAGGAATTGGATTTTTTCAGATATCTGGGAGATATGTTTTACAAAAGAAATTATTAAATGGAGAGAGAGAGAGAGAGAGAGCACTATGTCAGAGGCTAAAATGTGGATGTACTGTATAGGAAAATTGTTGGGCCAACTTCATTTTATGGGTGTGAAGTATGTATTTTGGTGGATGCAAGAGGAAGGACCATATTACAAGCAACAAAAGTGAAGTGCTGGGGAATAATGTAGTACAGAACAAGAAATAAATACAGAAATAAGTAGGCAATATAGAAATGAAAAAAGTGTTCGGCAGAGAGCAGATAATGGTCTCGTGAGGTAGTGTGGGCAATTTGAGAAAATAATAAGTGAAAAATTGATGTTTCATTGGGTGATAAGTAAGAGGGAGAGGGGACTTCCAAAAAGGAGATGGATTGATGGAGTGAGGTCGGCATTAAAAGTGGAGGGGAATGGACATTCAGGCACCAGCAGTTGTGTGAATTATTATAAAGCATGACAGTAAGTGTTTATTGAGAAAGGACTTAGTGCTGATGGGTGATGCTGGTGTGTATAAGGTGATGGGTAAACCAGATGTGGAGCATTGTTTTGAAAGGGGAGTATCAAAGCATTTTTTTTTTTTTTTACAGCAGTATGAATGAATTGGAATCACAGTGAATAAAGGGTAAATATTTTTGTGCCATTGCTCTTTCTTCCAACTGTACTCTTCATTCAGTGGAGAAAAGCTTGAAGGAGTAAAAAATTACTAAAAGATGAATATTTATTACCCTCAAAAATCACATTTCAGCTTCAGATTACAAATTAAGCAAGCAGAGCGACAGAAGAAGAGAGAGGAGCGACTCAGGTTGCGATTGGAGCGGCAGCGGGTGAAACAAGAACGTAGACAGCAAAAGGAAAAGAAGAAGTTGAGGAAGTTGAAAAACAATCTGGCACAGTGTAACTACACAATGCTCAATTGCTACACTCATGACAATGACCACTGGCGTACACCTCCACTTTGGCACGGTGAGTTTCCTAATTGCAACTGATGATGTATGGAACAACTCACACATTATTTTTTTTTTTTTTTTTTATGGGGATTAGGCCACCCGGACACAGGTCACTGACCCACATCGGGGCCTGGGGAGCGAAAATGTAATAATTATTCATAGAAAATAAAATTTATAATAAAAAGTAAAATAAAATAATAATGATAACAATAATAATAATAACAATGTAATAATAATAATAATAATAAAGAACTACATGTTGTCAAGTAAGAGAAACAATTAAGACCCTGCAATTGTGTGTAAATGAGGCAGAAAGACAGATCAGCAACCTGGGACTTCGTCACAATTTTTGTGATGCCATATGGCAGCAGGGTCTATCATTAGACAATACATTATGCTTCCAATATCTTCCCAGGCAGAAGTACCTCCCTGTTTGTTAATGTTCCTTTTCAGACTTTTACATCATTGACCTCCTCTTGGAATGACAGATTGGTGCCACCGTCTTGTTTGTTTAAGGATGAAGTTTATGCTAACCTGGGCTGAACACCCAGGTGTAATATTAAAGGGTAGACGGGTAATCTGTGATTACCTCAGGGAATTGCAATCCTGTCTTGCCAGTAAAGAGGGCACTTGGAATTCCTACATGTAAAACCCACTTCCCACTCTGTAAAAGTGGATTGGCATCCAGCTGTAAACCATACTTCAAATTTGCCTGATGGCAACCAGGATACCATGACATAGGGAATCATGGCTAACCCCCTCAAGTGTGGGAAATGACCATAGAATGATGATGATGATTATTATGAAAAGTTACCAATTGCTTTTATTTTCACCACTCAGATGGAAAGTTCTGTTTCTGCATGAATGCTGCCAACAATACGTACTGGTGTGTGCGCACCATCAATGAGACCCACAACTTCCTCTACTGTGAGTTTGTCACTGGTCTCGTCACTTACTATGACCTCAATATTGGTAAGTTAAAATTTGCTCGATATATTGATACTGTAGTATTTTATATGAGGGCTGAGTGGCCAGTTATGCAGTGGGTGATTCAGGAGATCTTCTAACATAAATAAGAAAATTAAATGTAATTAGTTTTTAAGTACAGTACTGCATTAAGACAACGGTAAGGCAGGTCAGCTTATAGTTATCACTGACCTTTACAGATTTTTTGCTGGTGAATCTTTTCTTTGTAGCTGGATTTTTCTTGTGATATATATATATATATATATATACCTGTACAGTATATATATTTTTGAGATTTTAGTACACATAAAATTAACACAAGTGATGTGAGCTGGTGAAAATGTTCTCTAATTAACTAAATCATTCAGTCAGTCAGGGGCTTTACTCACAAAGCTGGCTTTTGGAACTAATGAGCATCCAGTGTCCCAGCATTACTTGTACTCTCCAACTCACAGATCCATATCAGCTCCGAAATGTGGCATTCACACTCACCAATAAACGGCTGGCAGAGCTTCATCATCGTCTGGAAACTTTACGGACGTGTTCTGGGGCTGTCCAGTGTGATGATCTACCACACTCACAGGTTTGTCGTCATCTCTCATATTTGCTGTGTCATTCATCAGAATAAGTATATGTAAAAACTCTCATGATTCTTGTATCTAATAAGAAAATGGAATTGCTCCACCTGTAGCAGCATGACATAATTCCAGTTGCATGGGCAAAAAAATTTAATTCAAGAGACATAACCCTGAAAATATAAAAACATGAATCAACACTGCCACCCAAAATTTCCTGGAGTTTAATTTCACCATCAGCTGATGTTTAAGCTCTTGTCACAGATATTGTATGATAGTGTAAAAATTGGTCTTGGAAAGGTTGTGTACAGAAACAATGAAGTAAAAAGCATTTTTTTTAGGTAAAAGTCTACTTGATTACAAGTAAAAGTACAGTACTGTAATCAACTTTTTTACTGTAATCGATTACAGATGATGCTAAGCCGTGTATGTATAAGTGAATCAAGACCATGTACAGAAAATTAGTCACAATTACCTGACTGTCCAAAGTGAAACTTTGCATAAAAAAAAAAAAAAAAAAAAAAATTAAGGTTGTCTGTATTGACATTTTTAAATAAAATCAATTTGGTGTGGGTCCTATTCCAAAACTTTATTCTTAACATTGAAAATCTGATTTAGATGTTCAACAGCTTCATTCTAACTGCAGATCACGATCAAAATCTTAAAGGAATCAAGTACTTACCGGGTACCCCAAAAATATGAATTAAATTATTTAAAGTCATTACCTGTAACAGTAATTAATTTCATAATCATGAAGCCAGATCCTTAATCAGCATGTTTTGAATTACTGTATTGAAATTGGAAACACTGTCATGCAACTGGAAATTAAAATTAAAGGATGAGTAAAATTGGAGAAATTATTTTAAGGGTACTGTAGATCATTAATGAGCATGTGAAGGAGTGCAGTAACAAAGAAATATTAAACATAAAATGTACCTTTTAGTATAATCTTTTTGGCTGAATTGTTATATTTCTTATCTTTCTAGGTTAACAGAAACAGCAGGAAGTATAATGAACAAGATGAAATTTATAGTGAAACAGATGAGTTAAGTAACAGAGTTAATATTTTAGTTGATTCACAACCTAATAAAAATCAAATTCATCAACGAGAAGAACGTCGTAGACTCCGTGAAGACCGGTTCAGACAGCGGGAAGAGCGACGCAGAATACGTAAAGAAGAAAAAAAATGGAGACGTAAGTTATTTTTGGTACTGAAGTTAATCTTTTTGCAGCTCTTAAATAATGCCTACTACCATTGTAGTAATAAAGTACTGTAGATTTTTAGCAGAAATAATTTGAAGCCTATAAGCACTACTACAATGTATATCTTTACTTGACCATTAAAAACTTAGAATTAAATTTATAAAGTCTTCTCCTGTAAAAAGCCACTCAGGTTCAGTTTGCCTCGTGTGTACATTCCTTTGACTTAATTTTTACCAGCAACTTTTAACAATTATTAGAATTGAATTTGGAATAATGAAACAATATAGCTTATATGATTACTAGTCCACCTAAAAAATCTATATTATGCAAGTAAACTGGGTACATGATTGATCCTCTAGACTAGCAGAAGAGTTAAAGATGGGCTTTAGTACTGACCAAAGATCTGTTCTTTGAGAACTTTTTGGTGATTAGGTGTTGTTATTGGAGTAATCACCTATATTATGGATTACATAATATAGATCAGGTTTGAACATGAGTGAAATTGCAATCTGAATGGTGTATTAAGGGTAGACTGTAATATGTGATGTAAGTATGGTTTGAGGAGCAGCACTGTTTTGGTAGTGGTTCTCTATCATACTATTTATGAACTGGCCTTCAAAGTGAGTTATTCATGTCAGAGATAATTAGAAACACTGTTGTAATCTTTTAATGAAAATAAACATATTTTTCTGGCAATTAATTATATGAACTTATTTTTCAGGAAACCAGTTATATGAATCTAAAGGTAGACACATTCTAGGCACAGTAGGTTCAGAGAGGCGTGTTGTGCGCCTGCCAAGGAAGAGTCGTGTTCAGGAAAGAAAACGGCTAAAAAAGGAAAGAAGAAGGGAGAAGCGTAGAGAACGTAAAAGGAGGAAGAAATCTAAGAATGACAGGATGCCATTAAGTGGATAGCCAATATTAGGCCACCTAATGTATTCCAAATAACCATCTCAAGGTGGCAGTGGCCATAGTAATTTTACATTTGTAAGTATTTCAAATGTCCTTCTCTGACACAAATTATTTGCAACAACGAATTCTAGTAGATTAGAATGATTTAGTATTTGTATATTGTAGAAACTTTTAGCTCCCAATTCTAGCAAGTCAATTTGAGGTAAATAATTACCTTTATATTTGTGTCTCTGGAACACCACATGTCAGTTGTTAAGACTTGTGATACCCCATCAAAAAGATACAATCTTGATCTAGGAAGGACTATGAGGATGTCACTATTTCTGGTGTACATAGAGCTAGTCACTGTCATGATACGGCCCCATACTAGCTCATCTTGTTGCTAGAATTGTCAAAGCTAGTCATTGTTATGCCAAGGCCCCATGACTAGCTAACCTTCTTGCCTAACAGTTGTCACTGGGAGATAACATTAAGAAACTTGCATTTGTTTTATATACAAGCACTCACAACTTTTAGCAGTTTTGTTGTTGGGGTAATCTGGAAATTATTTTTTTAACTTGATTTGCATATAAGGTTACTAAAGCTTTAGATACATTTGATGTGCTGACTGTGAGACATCAGATTAAGTGCACATTGTGAACCTCTTTATAAACCATATTTTAGTATGTACTGTACTTGGATATTGTGTGCTAGTTTGCAAAGTATATGCCCAGTAATATTGATGATAGTATGAATGATAAAAGGAACAGTTATAATCATTGACAATAATGGTGATAGTACAGTATAAATAAAGAATAGTTCAAACTTCAGAACATGTTCACTTTTACAGTACAGTATTGTGTAACAGTAAAGTTCATCAAAACATGAGGCTCATTTGAATTATTTTAAATGATCTGACTCAGTGTAGTACTTGCTTAATATACTCATGTGATGTGTTCATAGCATTTATACAGTATGTGTGTCCAGAGTATAGTTGGCCTGAGACAACAATTAATTATGTGTACAGTATATGTGTTGGAATGAGACAACAATTATTTGTTTATGTGCTGGTTGAACATGACAACAAATATTTTAATGTTTATGTGCTAGTTGGACTTAGAAGACTTATTTCTTGTTTATTTAATACTTGGTAGGACCAAAGATGATATAACATTAAGTTGGGTCACACATTATTGCTCAGTACAACTTCTAGTATTGCTACTCTGTGTCCAATGTATAAATGACATCAAGTACTTTATCATATGTAGCAGCACGACTGACCTGCACAATTTAGTATCAAAATATATTGCTACATAATTAGATGAAGTTCTGGACACAGGCCTTCTTCCAAAAGAGACACAAGTAATTGTCACTGTTAGCCAATTACAGTACAGTATGTGTAAGAATCAATTATTCTTGATTCCTCCAAAAAGTGTCCTAAATGTTGTTTTTTGTTTTTTCAAAGGAGAGGGGTTAGAATGTCAGTGGCACACTTGCCTCTTACTGCTATGATATGGATTAAATCCCAGGTCAGATGTGACAAGGGTGTCATATGTAACCTTACTGAACATTACAGGCTTTCTCCAGGTAATCTAGTTTCCTTCTTACAAACACAGCACCAATAAAGGACAAACTCACCAGGAACAATTGAGGGATTAAACTAGCCACTGGCTCCTCCCATTAGAAAGGTAAATTACCATTCTGGAGCAAGGATGACACATTGAATCTTCCATAATACTAATGGTAGCATACTAAAAATCCTTTTTAGGTCTATCAATCCCTGGTTTGGTTTAAACCATGCTCCAACCTTCCAAGCATGAGTACAGTATAAAGTAAGATAATTAAATTTTTTTTATTTTATATAATGAAATGTTGAAGGTTTTATATGTTTAACCCTTATCCCCCAGGCATATCCCCACCCCCCCTCATGTGGGCATGTGGATGTTTTTCTCCATGCACAATTCCATGATAATAACATGCAGTGATGATCAGGGAACAACTTCCCTACCTCTATCACCCTCTGAATTGTGAGACGGAGAAGTTCTGTTCACATGTCCACTCTGTGACTTAGAACAAAGGTTGGGAACACCATACAATTTAATAAATGTCATGGCGGAAATCGCCTACGTTACTGTTAATAGATATGGACTGCAGTTTAAGGGTTAAGATAATGATAGTGACAATCCACAAGCTCTCTTTGTAATGGTCATATTACCATTATATTTACTATTTGGTGACTATAATATTATGTAACAATCATATACCCTGTTCAAACAGATACTTGCAAAACAACCGTATTACACCAAAAATTGTCGGAAATCTAAAATTAATATAAAGATTAACTCACAGCTTACTGCACCTGGGTGCTGTTTTGCTTTATTAATATAAATGGTACATTATCAAGATTTTTTGTTATTTTAGCACAGATTGCATTCAGTGATAATATTTTGAAATATCTATGAGGACATAACATCCAAAACATGTGTAATTTTCTTTTCTTTTTTTCCTGAAGGAAATTGTCATGATCAGTAGAGATTTAACACTTGATAAAAATGTATCTGGCGGAATTATTTTAAATGTATCATTGTAAATAACCGGCGTACTGTACAAGAATTTTCCATCACAAAATGATCCACAATATATTGGAAAAGAGCCATGTCATGGAATATGGAGAATGTATCTTTTTTTTTATACATACCATAGGAAAAAAGCATGCATGTCACATGTGGATCTGTCAAAATACACCAAAACTGGGGAATGAAAAGGCCTAAGTAACAATTTTATTTTTATTATCTCAATATAAGTCATACATTAAGAACATTTTCTTTAATTCATTTGCAAGGCATTCTTCAAGTACAGAATCTTGTTAGCATAGGTTGACTTCCAGACAAGGAAAACTATCCATATTAAGTGAGTGTGGTAAATATTTTGACGTTTGCCAGTTTACCACCACAATTGTGCAAATTATTTGACATTGATCACATGACATATTGTTATATCATCTTTGATTTGACAGTTGATTGTTATGAAATAACTGTTAGATTAGTTAGCTGAATGATTCATTCAAAAGTTTTATTATTCACATTTCATTCATACTTATCAGTAGAAACAAATTTTATTTTTAGTTGATATAATTCACATCACCCACCTGTGCTTTCATGCCACAATGTAACCCTTCATCATGCAGTAGCCGCAGACAATTACCACAAATTTACATTTGTTTGTCCATCTTTATAAGTGCTGAGATGCCATTTCCTATTAATACAAGAGATTACTAATGCAAAATCTTTGCCAAACACTAACCATCACAACTTTGGTGGAATGCAGTGGTCAAGGGTTATTTTTATTTCATACATCAACTTTGGCGTTGTAGTGAAAACAAGTTGTTGGAACTGTTGACTTTTCACAGCAGTATTGTATTGAGAAAAGGTTTTAATGACCCCAAATATTTTTTTATATATTTATGTGCCATGTCTTTATTGCTTTATTTTAGAAAGCTATAAGAAAGGGATTAATGTATGTGCTAGTGTTTTTTGTGATTTTTATTGCTCTCTAATTTTGTGATCAGATGGTGTTTCAAAGGTACCTCAACATTTGTAAATACTTGTATTTACAAGCAGAATAATATTAATTAAAGAGTAAATGGTCTTATTGCAGGAAGAGGCAATTGTTAAGTATTAAGAGAATTTCTAGTATGTTTCAATGTTTTATAATGAATGAGAATAACTTGGACAATAAAAATCAGCAAATTACTGTACTATAATGTTTCTCCTCAGTGAAGTGGTGGCATCTTGTAGGTTGTGACACTTAATAGGAGTGATGACATTAGTTTGCATCCATGTGTTTCATGTACGAATCTATCAAGTGTCTATATGAATATCAAATGTTCCCAGGGTATAATGTCTAATTCAAGCCCACTCCCCAAAGTAAATGGACTGGTGAGAGGGAAAAAAAATCCACACTGATATATGACCACCAATCATTTAGTAAATAAGCTCACAAACATCATCATCAAGTGTTCATTTTTTATGCTATTTTTTTCTGGGTATTGCATGTCATTATTACCAAGCTTGGCAGTACCATATAGTCATACAGTCATATCTCTATTTGATGCCCCTTAGAACACTATCATTATTCAAAAGTTGTGCTGGCACTACATAAATCGATGCCTACCTACATTAGTTTCAAGCTTGTTCCACCTTTATGCGCTTATTCCGCTGTGTTCAATACCATTTTTTTTGTCGTAATTCACATTTTATGTAAAATCTGGAACCCATAATTATGTCTGAAAAAAGCCTACAAGTGAAAGGGCTGGTGCTGTGGCCAAGCATCACCATGGATGTAAAACAGCAAGTGATAAGGTGTGTGGAGGTAGGTGAACATCATGTTGATATTGGTCAAGCTTGAAATGAGCTACATCTACAATTAGGTCCATTCTCAAGAACAAGGACAACCACTTCATTAACTGCCATACTAAGATACTGAATATGTACGAGGAGCATTTTACTGGATAAAATGGAAAACACTAGAGAACTGTAAGTGGATTGAATATCACAATGTCATGTACCCTTAAGCCAACTGATCATCAGGGCTAGACATATCTTCACATACCTACAGGAACATGAAGGCAAGGAATTGTCAACAGACACATTACAGGCAAGTTGTGGATGATTCGAGAATTTCAATCGCTGCACTAACTTGTACAGCATGCACATTTCCGATGAGGCTGCAAGTTCTGAGAGACAGTGCACAATTTCCCAAACACGCTCAAGGTTATTATTGACTGTGGCATCTACCCTCCTGAACTTGTGTTCAACATATAGGTCTATTTTTGGAAACATATGCCATGACACATTCATTTTCTCATGAAGAAAAGCATGCATTGGGATTCAAGCCCATCAAAGATTGCCCAAGGCTCCTACTGGGTGCTGATGCTGCAGGTGATTTCAAGCTAAACCTGATGTTTGTCAACCACTCTGAGACACCCCAAGCAATGAAGGACTTCTTATATGAGCATCTTTCTGTCTTTTGAAAGTGAAACAGGAAGGCATGGGTTACAGCCAACATATTTCATGGTTGTGTCAAGTTTGTCCTGCAGTTAAGTGGTATTGTGAGGGAAAAAACAAACATGGAGCTAGAGAACTGTTGCTACTTGACATCGCCCCAGGTAACCCAGAAAACCTTTTGACACTGCGCTCTTCAGTGTTAGTAGAAATGGTCTTCCTTCCACTCAACACTTATTGCATTCTGCAGCCAATGGACCAGGGCGCCTTAGCTGGCACCAAAGCTTATTATCTGAAGTACACATTCAAGCAGCTGGTGGACTTCAAGAATGGTCCAAATCAGTCAACCAGGGATATTTGGAAGTCTAAGAACATAATGAAGGCAATTAATGTGAACATCAGTGCTTTGTGAAAGGAAGTCACCAGCAGTTACATGAACAGTGTGTGGGTCAGTGTGGCCAGAGGCATGTTGCGACTTCCGTAGTGAAGAGGTTATGAACAACTTTCAGTAATTAGACATATTGATGACCTTCAATCAATGACCCTTGAGTGGTCTCAAGGGTCATTAACCACTTTAATTACCAAATTCGGCTGTGTGGGGGAGGTGAGGAGGGGGTTCCACCAAGCCTAACAAGAACCTACAATAACATATGTTAAGGAAAACCCTTCTTGATCTGGAAATCTGAGAAATACTGTATACAGTACACCATTGGTCAATAAACTAAAATATTTTACTACACAAGGTATTGGGCACTTGCCACACTCGCTTTCTTCACGATGTGACACCCACTCACTCTTCGGAGCCATCCCCATAAACCAGATAATAGGGATATTTAAAAAGGTCAATCATAAAGGTGCTTTATTTTTTTCAAATCAACAGCAAATATGAAGTTACATATGTAAAATGTGCAATGAAGGTTTCAAAATTACTGCAACAATGATATGAAGATTTACAGAAACCTTCCATATTTAATCAAACTACAGTTAAATGTCAACCCCAAAATTCCTTTGAATTTAAAACAGCTGAATTTATTACAAAATTTAGTAAAAGATGGCAAAATAGACGACTTCCATAGAGGGGAGGACTAAAGCCAGCAAAAATAAATCAATAAGGTGCTGTGAAAAGGCTGACATTTAACTGCCAAAATAATCCTGACCATAATGAAGCCAACAACTAAGGGTAAAGAATGGGCGGAAACAAATGTTTGTTGTGGCAGTATCTGGATTCTACACAGCTGTTGCTTTTAATTGTCTGCAGAAGTTCCAGATCTTAACCGGGAGGCCAGCCCATCTGCCTTCCCCCCATAACATGAAGATGGAGGTGGTAAACGCTCTGGGCTCCTTCCTTGCCATTGTTCACCACCAATCGGAATCCTTGGTCCAGTCCTTGCTCTTTGGCCACCTTCTGTGCTACCATCATCAAATGACCTAATAGCTGAATACATCATAAATATCAGTGAAGGATATCCTTAAATCATTGATCGATTGATTTTATTGGGAATTCATCCCATGTACAATATAACTCAATACGAGGAAAAACATATCAAAGTGCACACAACAGAATTCCAGAGGATAACATGAAAAGTCAAACGATTTACTTCCACTGTGGTCTGATCTATAAATATTACTGAGTACAGGGTATCCCCTTTTATTAACAGGTTTGTCTTAATTTCACACATTACCTGCTCATCAGAATCCTCAACATCAGACAGCATGGCCACGTGCTTGCGAGGAATCACCAAGAAGTGGACAGGTGCTTGTGGCGCCACATCTTTGAATGCAACACACTGACAAACAAACATGACTTAGAATGCTAAATATTATTGGTGTAATATTATACATGGTTATTGACATGATCAGTAATACGAAGTTTTCTTTTCTATGTATACTTAGGTGCAATAGGTAACACAAAATTCTCTTGTGTCAATGCAAACATTTCTGAAAATATCAGAGGCAAAAAAAAAAAAAACTCGAAAGAATTAAACTCAACATGTCACTATTACAGATCAGCGCCATGACCTTGTCTATTTAAAGCAACTGGGCTTCCCAAACCTGAACCAGACTACAATAACAATGACCAAATAAAGATGACACTATAATACTGTGCATTAGTTCATTTTCTCTGAAGACAAACGAGCTAATGCAATGCTGAATATGGAGTGGTCTTGAAAGTAGGCCAGTCAGAATGAGATGTTCAACATCAAATTATTCAGTGCATAGAACTCTAAACTGTATTGATTTGTACAGTACAGTATATACAGAGATAGAACAAATAATAAATAGGAATATTTTATTATGTTTCTGCCAGAAATATATAATTTTCTATTTTTTTTACTTTGATTTCACAAATAAAAAATGCAAACTTGATCACACTGAGTGGGGTAAAAACATGAGGGAAAAAAAAGACAAAACCTCACTTAAAATATTACAGAAATCTTTAAATGGTGTAGCATTTAAGAATGGGTGCCTGGGCTAAGGAGCAGAGTTGTTAATTTTCAGTAAAAATTAATATTAACAGGGCAACCTAACTACTCTTGCCATAGAAGAAAATCGATTCCAAATTAAAAAATAATCTTGGTGATAATGGTAAAAACTCCAAAATACTTATTAGGATAAAAACGAATATTAACCAGCTTTTCAATGGAAGAAAAGGTCTTTGATTTATCAAAGAACAGTACTGTGAGCTCATTTAAGGACAAACTTTATCAACATTGGTGCAGGTTCTGGTACATTCTAGAACCCTATATCCTGTCACTAGTGTCTAACAGAAATGACCTACCGCTCAACAGGCTAAAAACCCAACCGATAACAAAGTGGCTAAGGTAAGATAATATTCAACATAACGTAACATCACGGTACAGCAGTCAATCACCGCCCTACTCTCAACTCCTGAAGCGTGGTGGGTTTTGTCACACGTCAAACAGTACCAACAGTTATCACTTAACCTTTAAGGAACACCAATATATCACATAAAATACAATGAATTTATTAACAACTGACCACGACCATTAAACATCTAGAAATCCATAGAATGTCCAGTACCGTAGCTACCGGTACCTGATATTCCTCCCAAAAATTATTTTATATCAAATCTTCCCTTTAACCAATTTCCATCATGACTCACCTGGTCGTCCTCGTAGATAAACTCTGAAGGGATTTCCCCCTGAAGGATTTTGCCAAATATAGTGTCGCCTCCAGGAGTGGCTGCCTGGGCCTTCTGCACCTCCGCCATGTTGTCCGTTAACTGTCCCGAGTCCCATTAAACCACTACTACCAAACCTTCAAATCTTCTGTTACCCGAACCTTCAAATCTTCTGTTACTAGAAAAATGACGCTTTATTAATGAAGTTTAAAGTTAATTATATTCAGGTTTTATATTAATGTTCCTTAACAGTTGTGTCAGCTGGGCTGTTTATCTCGTCAACAAACTTTATCTCGTCTCACTAAACTTAACATCGGGATATATTTACCTATTATCAGATGTGTGTAGACTAGTGAGGAAAAACTCAGTGCAGTGTGAGAGGTTATCTTGTGATGGACTGTAAGTTAATTGATTGTACGTCACTGTGAGATACGAGGACTTAATAAAGTTGTTTGTTTCTTGTTTACACTTGTAGATGGTGGTTGTTTGTGTGTGTGCTGATCAAAGCTCGGTAGTGTCTGTCTAGCTCATTTTCAAATGCGAATATTAACATCCTCTGCCAAAAATTCCAGAGGTGTACAATCCCGTGTAAATGTGTACTTCCAAGTGTTCAATATGCACCTGTACTACCGTCTCAGTGAGTGACCTGCTTAGACTGATATCAACTGGCATTGAAAAAGTCACAAACATCTGGATAATAGTGGCCATTTGCTGTCTTATATGTCTTTATAACATCACCCCACTGCTACCTGTAGGATAGGGTAGGTAATTTGAGGTCTTCTATTATTTCTTTGGTAAAGTTAAGTTTCCATCCACACTGTAACTATGTGCAATATTTGGAATTGCTTGTTATAGAACAAGACCACACAAACACATTCTAAATATTTAAAGGTATTGAAAATGTAAACTCAAATCACTTCTTCATGATGTCAGTCACTACTAACACAAGTGGTCATGTAGAACAGTTATAAGTAAGTGCTTCATCACACAGGGAATGGTAGACCTATGGAACAGTACCAGCTGAAACTGTGGAAACAAGGATTTTATTAGGCTGCAAAGTAGCCCAGAATAGGACTGCTAAGAACAATGGAAAATCCTGCACAGGACATGGTCTTCCCCTGACGTAGCTCGATCAATGGCAAAGAGGATAAGGATAAAAAGTAAAGTAAAAGTTTTAAAAAGTGGAATGAACTGTGGATATCAGTAGAGCTGTAGGCTAGATGTTTAACATCATTCCTGATATTTTCATACAGCATTGTTTTATTTAAAGAAACTCGAAAAGCTCCATTCGAGGTAAATCTCGACATTTAACATCATCCAGTATATATACTGTTTACTGTTAGCAAAGTTATCTTCATGCCTCATTTTAAGAGTAACTGTATTGAGATACTTTTTACCAGTGTGAGACTTACAGAAAATATATAAGTAACATTGTGTGTGTGTGATTCTACCTTTGGATGTGTGTCCAGAATTTAGTTTTCTTTCTGTAGGTAAAAATGATGTGTACAACCTTATGAAAATGAGAAATCTCTAATACTTAATCAAGACTGAAAAAAATTGTTTCCAAAAGAAACACAGAAAGAGGAATTCAGTTTAAGAAACCAATGAAAGCTCTCAGAGAGATTGAAAAGTTTTTGCATTTGCGAGGGAATATATATTTTATGAGGAGAAACTTCTATTGTCTGGTAATGCTGTGATCATGATAGACAACTTCCTGTATGAGAGGAAGATAGGAAACTCTCCACCTCAGAAACAGCTCTATAACTTCTTGATAACTGAGAGACAAATATACGAAGAGAGAAAATGAGGAGAGGCAGGAGGAGAGGGGCGACCTGCTAAGCTGTTCCCAGTTGTGCTCCGAGAATGGAGGACTTAAAAATAATGTATTGCAAGTGAGAAATGAATCTACAATCAATGTTTCGTGACTTTAATCCAGGGTAAGTTAAGGCTCACAGTGTTAAAATTCCATCAGTACTGTGGCTGATGGTCAAGTTCAAGTAGTGAATAACTTGATTTTTCTCTCTGCCTGTAGTATACAGTGATCCCTCGGTTAACGGGCGCCTCGGTTAATGAAATTTCGGTTAACGAATACCTTCCATAAGATTCTTAACTTCAGTTAACGAGCATTCCCTCGATTAACGAATTCATTACGAGCACCACTCAACATGTTTTCGCTTGCACACTAGCTGTCATATTAGTCTGCCAATACAGTAATCGGTTCTAGGGCTTAAATTCCTTACTATTTTAGTAAATATCAAGAAGTTTGTACTATTCAATAATTTTAAAAGTCTTATATTAAATTTTTTAGTCTTTTTAACACTTATTTAACATAATTTAAGTACAGGGAAACTAGTTATTAGCCTGTCATACAGGCGTCAGTCTCTGTGTCTTTTCAGTGGAGGTAACATCTTGCTTCAGACTCTCTTCAACATAAATGCTTTTTTCTTTGTTTCCAGTCAAATTATTGGTCATTTTGAAATTTATTTTACATATTGACAATATAGAATGCAGTGCAGTGTTGATTTAAAGAAAATAATCTTGAATTACACCAAGTGAATTAAAATTTTATGGGTGAAATGGCGCCATGGGGTGACTTCTCTTCCACCCCAATGCCTTCTCTTATCCCTTCTCCTCCACCCCCATTCTAATTCCCATCATCATCATCATCCAGGAACCTTCTACATACACACCTCAAAGTAAGTGTACTTTATACCTTTTTTGTTGACTTTAGGCAATTTTTGGTGCGCTGGAACCAATTACCCAAAAACCCATTGAAACAATGGTTTCGGTTAACGAATTTTTCGGTTAACGAGCAACCTTCTAGAACGAATTGTGCTAATTAACAGAGGGACCACTGTATATACAATATCATTCATTGGTCTTTGTCCTGCTTTCCAGACTGGTGACTCATGCTTATTTTCCTCCATCCTTTCACAGTTCTAAAGACTCCTTCATATTTAGCCACTTCACAGACCTCATAAATACATATAGTACTGTACATTATACCTAGGCATCCATAAATCATAGCATTTTAGGATCCCATTAATTGCTTTACTGTACAGTACAGCATATTATGTAAATACTGTATATTCAGAATACTGTGCATGGATCATGGATAAATTGTCTGCACAATGTACAGTACTGTATGTGTAATGTGATCACCATAAATCAGAATAAGAAACTTGTCTCAATAGGTTTGTAGTAATTGTTACAATATTTTGTGTGCAATTTTTTTTTACAGTTAACATAACATGGTACAGTGATGATATTGATATATCCTAATACAGTAGATACCAAAGGAACATAGCTTATCACACTATTAGCCTCTTTTTCTTTCTCATTTTAGTACCTTTATACACTTTATCATATTGTTTTAGTTAATCGTCAGTTTATTAGCTATTCAGTTGGTGGCTTACTGGGACCACTGGGAATCTTTCCTTTGGCTGGTGCTGGACATATCGATACACAGGCTTTTCAGTGTACACCAATCTTGTAGCCAGATCCTTGGTGGTGTTTAAATTGTTTTGTTCATAACTTATTGATTGAAGTTAAGCAAATTGATGAATGAATTATTTTCCAATTTCACATAATTTTTAGGCACCTTGCTCTATGATAGATTTAATCCTAACAATATTATGTTTGACAAAACTTATTCTCTGAAGAATTTTCACAACACTTGAAGGGTGACAAAAATTATATTCACACAGGAAGTTCATCGTGTGGGTGTGCCTGGCGACATTCACGGCCCTGCTGGCCCTACGCCTTGACAACGAGTTGGATTGGAACTTCTGGGTTGTGTTCTCACCAATATGGGTGTGGAAGGCCTTGGTGGTGGTTGGGGCCCTCATCGGCAATATTGTTTGGTGGAAGAACCCTCATTACAGGTGCACCAATTTACATAGTAGCTACTGTACAGTACCTGTTCAGCTAATAATTTCTTCTTGATCTGGTATATCTCTATCCATCATTGTGTATCCATTGATCACTCTTACTCCCTTCCTAACTGAATAGAATGGAAATGGTATAACTTTCTTAAAAGACAGTAAAACATTTGATTATAAATTCTCTATTATGTGGAAGTCTTAGGTGTTCTCAGTCTCTGAAGACACTATATGGTGTTGTTCTCAATGTGGAACTACTACGAAGGAGCCTTTTCATACCATTATCAACTCATGCTAAGAGAAATAAAGGGATTCAAGACCTCTTCATTACTGTACTTGAAAGTTTATATGTTAGCAGACCCTTGCCAACCGCGGATTTCCCATCCGTGATTTCGGTATCTACAGTTTTTACTCTGTATACTGGGTATCATTTCACTAACCATGGCATTGAATTTCAAGTAACTGCGGATTACTGTGCCGTCTTTATCCCTCTGCAGTCTAATGCATTCCTCCATAAATGAGGAATGAATAAAATACCTGTAATTCTAATAAATAAAAGAAAAGAAAAGATACTGCATTTTCATTTGGCAATTGTTTCACGCAAGACTGGGAAACAGGAGCGGCACCCCACACCTCTCCTCCCACGATTGTGGGCTAACTCCAAGGATGTAACAAATGTTTATTCTTTTTATGTTTACTTTTATGATAATAATTTTTTTTTACACATTCTGTATGAACACAATGTCCACCAAAATGTGAATTGAAAAAATAACAAATACAGCTTTGCCTGGTAGGGGATGAGCTAGGATGTAGCTACAGGGACAGTCTAACTTAGTGACCTGCCTGGTCCCACACACACAACCCATGCTTTTTTTCTTATTTATATAAACATACCATATCCATGGAAAGTACTGTAAAATTAATATTATTATTATATTAAGCTATTTTATATGTATTTGACTCATATAATTAAATATACAATACAGTATTGTTTAGTGAAAGAACAGGCAACTGAAGTAGAGTGTTATGCATGACCATGAACCCAACCCCATAGCCTTTATTCTTGCCAACTACTGGTTTTTCTATGAACCTAACTTCTGTGGTTGCAAGAGACTATTGATTTAATTAATTTGTTGATTTGTTTGAACTGTTTAATGATCTTTGTGTTTTGAATTGCAGGAATGGTGTTCCAGGTTGTTCCAGAATTTATTAAATTGTCTTTGGTATAGATTCTAATGCTGTACTGTTTGTATCTGCTGACAACTTAGTACTGGTGTGGAGAGGCTATGGAGAAATTTAAGAAAATAGAAGGTTGAAATGGAGTCGGAAGTTTTAAAATGAATGGGCAAAAGAAAAGTATGATTAACGAAATAGGTGAGAGACCAGATGGAAAGTGAAAGGGCCATGTGCTGTCTGTATGAAAGGTGTTGGCAGTTACTCAATAATGTACAGCTAGTGTAAAAAGATCATGGATACACAACAGGTGCAGTGGTGCCAATGGCTGACTTAAGTACAGGAGTGTATTTAATATTTGCATGTGGACTTATACCAAGGCTGCAGAAATGTCTTTCCAGAGTGAATTACCATAAGTTGCTCAAGGGTGGTTTTCATATGTATCTTATTTTACCTGTTTCATCCCCATACAAACCAGGAATGTAGTAATGTTTATGAATAATTTAAGAAATATCCACCTAGTGCCACAATAAAACATGACCTACCCTTGTGTGTGTCCACCAGGTTGGAGGGTCAGTCTAACATTCAATATCGGCACTCCTCATCTGCTTGGCCTCCACCTCTTTCTACTCATGTTTGAGGTATTGCTATGGACAATTTGGGAAACCAGCCCATGCCTGGGTTTCTGTCTTTGCCCACTCATCCCATTTCAATTGTGTCCATTGCAGCATGTATTTGGGCCAGAAACATGATCGTTCTTTGAGGTAAGCAAAGATATGTCTAATTTTCAAGATGTTTACAGTTAACTATTGGCCAGGCATCATTAATATCAATAATTCAGCTGTACTTTACAACACAGTATTAGAAAACAGTACAGTGGTCCTCGGCAAAGAACGTTCGATAACGAAATTTCGTTAACGAATTAGCTCCATAAGGATCTTCAATTCGGTTAATGAACAAATTTCATTAACTAAATCCTTACAACAAACACGCGTTGTGAGCATCAGCTGATCACCTGATTAGCCCGCCATACAGTAATCTGTTCTATGTTTACATCTTGTTCCAGTGGAGTAAATATCAAGAAGGTTGTGTTCTTGAATATTTTTGCATTTTTTATATTAAAATTATTGGTCATTCTAAAATTTAGCCATCCAAGCTCTGTCTACATATAGTTTTTCAACTAATATTTTTGGCTCACATATATGTAACTTTATTCATTTATTGAAACTCATTTACATGCACACACTGTCCTAAGGGCAAAGCTGTACTGTACATGTAAATTATATTCTCCCCAGTCACTTCTATGACATTTTATAAGCAAAAAACAAAAACTCAATCTAAAGGACATAAATAAACAAATAAATACTTCACTAGACCTTCGGTGCCAACTGTCAAACATATCACTTTTTTCCCTTCCTTCTCTCCCCAGCCAGGGTTTGGTAGGTTATACAGTTAGCTTTAAGCTTATCTTATATAATATCACAGACTAAAGTTAGAGAATATAATTTGCATTTATGGAATCCTTGCAAGACAGTGAATAATTTGAATAAAAACATCATATATTATGCACAAGATAAAAAATTTTAGTACATTAGAGGTACTGTAGCACATTTTAATAATGTACAGCCCTCACTTACGACGAGGTTAGGGATCCAAATCCAGGTTGTGTTGAAATGGTCGAAGTCTAAAAATACTTAAATAATACAGTACAGGTACATAAAAATCTAAAATGGTGTCCTTTTTTTCTCAGCAACCACAAAATCCTCACTTTAAGCTATCAGAGCCATTTTAAAGTGAATTCCGAAAATTGTTGTATATGCCAATCACTGACGCAGACAAAAATATTTGACAAAATTTTTAAATGACTCGCGGCACAGATGTCCGGGTGGTCGGAAGTCGGAGGAGCTGTACAGTTTAACTGTATTTTTGGGTAGTTTACATAATTTCTACATTTATTTTATTCATTTACATGCACACACCATACTAAAAGAGACGAAAAGAACTAAATGACCTAAGTAAACCTGTACCGTAAATGTACTAAAATGATTACGTACTAAAATTTTAAGGTTCAGTGCAAATTATAGCTTGTTTATATTCAAATTAATCAATATCTTAAAGAATACCAGCAATGTAAATTAAATTCTCCCAGGTCATTTAACTGGCATTTATAAAAATAGTCACTCTTAGACTGATAACAAACACATGAAGACTGCCCAACTGTCAAACATATCACCTCACCTCCTCCTCTCCCCATCTGCCTGCAGCCGGGCTTAGGCTTACACTTTTTATCTATATAATATCATTTGCATTGCTGGAATCCTTTCAAGACAACTAATAATTTGAATATAAACGCCATATTTTTTGACAAGAGATAAAGAATTAATCACCGTAATACATTATTTTTACTTTACTTTTATCCTCTTACGCCACTGATCAGCTTGTTAGCCGCATGCATCGGGTCACGACTCTTTTCCTTATATTTCACCAAAAGGTCATTCCTGCCAGTCACCGGCGATCGGTCACGCCTCTGTCACGACTGTTGGCATACTGGGCACCGGCCCTGAATGTACCTGAACCCGCCATAGTTGGTCAAGTCTTCTTCTGAAAGAGCTCACACTGCATGCCGCCACAACACTTTCTGTAGATTGTTCCAAGTTTAACAACCACCGAAAAGTTTGCCCTCACGGTTTCTCCGGACTGTGCTCTTCAATCTTGACTGACCCCTTAGGGGAGAAGGCCCCGCCAGCTCCAAGGCGACACTCAACTGGAGTAGTGCCCCCGAGGATGCTTATAAACCTCAACTAGGTCCCCCTGTCTGCCTGTAGTATAAGCCAGGCAAGTTCAGGCGCCCAATCTCGCAGGTAGCTGAGATGCCGAGTGCAGGCACCAGCTTGGTCCCTCCTTGAACATTTTCAACCAACTGACAGTCCCTAGCATATCTTCGGGACCAGATGGGGTGACAGTACTCCAGATGGGGAAGCACTTCACCCTGAAGATCGCCACGAGGACGGACCGCCTAGATATCTGAACGACCTTCTTTATAAGACCCCAATTTATTTGCCTGATTTACTTTCTTCACAATGGCCCGAGAACAGCTCATTGTCAACAATACACACCTAGGTCCTTCTCACAACAGTCTCAACTAGTACATTTTCTTCATCCTTGCATATGGAGACGCTTCCCACACTGGTGTCGGTGTGCATCCTTCTACACTTCGTGACATTGAATCTATTCATCTTCACCATCTTACCAAGAGTCCTTCTGCAGCTCTTCACAGTCCGCTTGGTTCTAATTTCCCCAAATAACTTACGCCATCAGCAAACATTGAGGAGTACAATCAGGCATACATTTAAGAAACAAAAAAAACAACAGGCCCAATACACCACCCTGCGCACTTAACACTGTTACAGGCAGATGATTTTCGCGCAATCAATCACCAAACATTGCTTTAAGTCATGTAGAAAGCCTCTATCCACGCCAGGACATTTCTAATTCCACCTTCCAAGTTTGATTTTCAGCCTCAGTGGGCAAACTGCCAAAGCCCTGCAAAATCTAGTAAATATTGCTCACATTACACAACCCTTCTCTAGAACACAGGTCCCAACAAATATCCAATCACCTTGAGCACCAAGTCAAGCAAGAGCGCCTGCAAAAACCGTATCAATCTTACAAGGTTACTCCAAGAGATGTCCACGCTGCATCTCTTATATCACTTCAAGCACTCTTACATAATATGCTTATCAGGCCCACCTGTCAATAGTTGTCATGGAGTGCCTACCGCCTTCTTGAAGATAATCATGCTCACTTCCATTCACTGGGGACCACTTGTTCATCCAGGCTTACAAAACAGATCTTCAGGGCTCTGCAGCGGCACAGCCCCTCAGCACCCCAGGATGCAATACGTCAGGTCCAGGACTCTCATGGACCTAGCCTGGGATGCTGTGTTTATTTTGTAATATTCTCTCTCAGAACACAATGGCTTGAAACGTCCTCAAACGGCAGGTTGTTAGTTGCGATCCTCTCTGGGAACACTACAGCAGCTGTTCATCACTCGCTATCTCGGCCGAATCGTCTATGTGAATCATCACATCTTCGCGTTTCAGGTTCGATACTTCTACTCGGCCATTTGTGTGTTTAGCGGCGGTCGTGGCAGGCCTTCTGTAACAAAGCCGTGAGTTCGCATCCGGCCTTCATGTAGAGCTGCATAATTGACAGTACGCATAAGTTCGCCAAGATCAGTTTTAGTGAGGTAGGCGTAATCGATGTCGGACTTTTTTCATGCGACACGATTGTATTTTTGAAATTCAATTTCCACCGAGCGCTGGTGTACAGCCAGGGTCACAGCCTATAAATCACACAATCACTGCCACATGACAAAGCTTTTTATTTTATTTTATTTTTGTGGGTGTTAGCACGCTGCAGGCGCCAAATCCAGGAGGCAGTAGTACTGTGCCTTCAGTTAAATCAGTTCATAGTTGTCACTGGTGAATGCAGAAGAGACTATAATAATTTAAAGTGAATAATATTGGCAATTCCATTGGTATGACTAACTGTTAGCCTATTCGTATTAAGTAGGTGTCATTGGTAGACTACCCGTACTTGTTTGTGTGTTGTTTGACTGAATCTGTGTTTATAATACACACCCACCTTGGTTGGTATATGAAAGTACACAGATAGTTCATAGTGTCATCACAGTAGACCGCTGAGTTGTGTAAATAACTTAAAGTGAGCTTACTACTAAAGGTTAAGCTGAAAGGCACCGTGTTGAAGGAAACCAAGTCGCGTCATAGGTGCTAACTAGAGACTTTAGAATTTTATTTTATAATGATTGTGTGCTTGCTCAAGGACGAAATTGTGCCTAATACATCTATTCAGGGGAGATATACAGGGTACGAGGTCGCGAGATTTATTAACCTATAGCAACACAGAGAAGTTAAGTACTTTTTTTCTCTTTTATTTTCTTTTTGAAATAGGTGGTAGATCTATACACAGTCTACACTTCTATAATAACAAATGTCAAACTATGAGTTTGGTATGTGATTACTGCAGGAGACGTCGGATATGGAGGATGGTGGCCTAACTAACGCAACGCCTAGGAAGTTACTAACTGTCAGAAAGCTTGATGGTGGTTAAGGGTATTGCCCTGGCTGCATAGTCAAGGTGAATGAAGGACAATCCATATGGAACCAAGTTCTAGGATTGAAAAATAGATGGCAGGAGCCCTGCTGGTTGACAAACTGGGATGCTGAGAAAGAGATCCTTATAAGACTCTGAGGAAGTAGCTATCAGAATGGAGGTGGCTGCTACAGGGAGCTATGATCGACAGAGCAATACGTAACTGAACCCAAAAGGGCTACCAGAT
>NW_024720711.1:5823837-5826427 GCF_018991925.1 Homarus americanus | reverse complement strand
ACACCAGCACTGAACCCCGAGTCCTAGCCAGACGTTACACAAGCTGCAGGTAATAGTGTTGTGGTGCAAACTATGGCCTTCAGTGGTAAATGAGTTAGAGGTTCACTGATTCAACTGTAGAAATCAAGTATCCTTGAAATAAAAAAATTCCAGGGTTTGATGTCATGGACACCCAGGACCTAGATAATAAGCCTTGTGAAGTGTAAGAATCACATACAGCAGAGTTAGTTCACCCAGTTGTGAATGTGTACCTAACTTTTCAGTTGGGGAAGTAAAGGTGGTCGAGTGCAGTATCGGTCACATTACCTTGTATACCAACAAAAAGCTTAACTCTCACTATGTTGTATCCATACTGACCTTAACAACTCGCCAGGCTTACGTGATCCACATTCACAAGAGAAGTAATTTTTCCCTGCCTTCGAACTGACTGACGAGGACACTAACCTGGCAAGGGGATTATAGGCACAAACCCACTTTAAGAGAAGTAAAGAACATGAATGACAAGTCTCTGAGGACCTGACCACCCACCACCAGCACCTGTACCACTTAGTCATACCGTAAGTGCAAACAGTCATTAGTGCATATTTTTGGCAACGATGTGCTTTTGGGCGCGGCCTTAATGACAACAGACAAAACGAACCAATTAAACCAAACCTAAAGATCCTGAGATATTTTAAAGTTGAATTTGGTTGGGTGGTTTTGCTTGCTTTTCGTCATTATCAGTTTAGTCAAGGGTTAGACCTGAACCTACATCGTTGTCAGAAATTTGTCGTGAATAATTAATTTTAGTAATTGTTAAGATCATTATCGCAGTCTTTAGTACCATGGTACCAACTAAACCTACCTAACCTAACATGACCTAATATAACGGAACCTAACCTTACTTGGTAAAGATTCGAAAAAAAGGTCAACCATGGAACTCTGTATTTATTTGCATATAGGGAGATGGAGGAAAATACTTCACTTTATAGCATTTTTCGATTTTTTTTTTACTTTGAGATTTCACTTAAAAATTAAAATTTTATCGCACAGAGTGGGCAGGGCTCTGAGGTAGAGGGAAATTGTGAGGTAAAACACGCAAAACGCTGACGAAATTAAACCTAACCTAATTTAATTATCACAGAAATGTTAGGAGTAATATTTAAGAACGGGTGTCCGGGTTAAGGAGCCAAGTTAGGAAACTTTCCAATAGAAGAAAACTTCTTCAGTTTAATTAAGAACATCCCAAAAATGGCGGAGGAAATATATTTTTACCTAACAAAAAATGATCAAGAACCTAACCTCAGTCAATCAAGAGTACCGTCCCCATATATATGAGGGTTGGCGACCACAGTCCTCCACTCTAAACTTTCTCGGACTGTTTTTAACAATCCCCCAAGGTTTTAATTTCATCATCCACCCCAGTCGTCGCCTTCCCTTGGCCCTCTTACCCTCAACTTTGCCCATCAATATTTCTGTTATTATCCCCTCGTCCCTCATTATATAACCAAAGTATCTCATTTTTTAAGTACAGTTGGGGACATTTCCGACTAGTACTCTCAGCGTTGTCAATCCATTATTTCCGTGAGGTGTGAGCCCCGCAAGTATCTCTACGTGAATCTGAAGCCTCTTAAGTTACTCGATGAGACGTGAGGTACACACAGTAGCCTGGGACCACAACGATATAATTTGACTCAATAGCTGGTCCGGTAACGTTGACATGAGATTAATTAGTGTAGTATGGACGCTTTTCATTCACCTAACGTGGAGGGAATATTACCTGTCCTGCAGTGACAATGTAACGCTGAAACAGTTGGTTACACAGGAAAAATTCTACCGCTTTATTTATACTCAAGCAAAGTCTAAGAGATGTTATAGTGCCAGGCTTTATGGAGTGTGGTGTGGTGGTGGCGTGGTGACTAGGATTGTGAGACAAAGTCAATAGTCTTGCCTGCCGCATTTCTGTCCAATCACCTAATTTTCTACTTGTTTACCAAATCTCACTTACGTAACAGGAAAAGCATCACCTCTGATCATTACACACATATTTTCACTATTAATATTGTATAGTATATTTTTGTATCGTACACAAAAAAAATCATAAATACAATTTCTCTTCATGCCTAGGCACATTTCGTCATGGCTCAGGTTTAGCCCAAAGTTGACACGAAGAGCATGACTAATGTCCACATACTATAGCAGACAGGCTGTAATAATGTTATGTTATTTATCTCAATGACACTACAACCAATTGTTAAGTATTAGCATTCAGATCTTTAGTATTTCTTACTTAACACAACAGTATGGCGGTGCAACTGTCCCCTAGCCTCTGTCCAGCGCACAGAGACCTCCCCTCCCCTACGTCCCCTTACGTCACACCACCTCCCCTTAACATCCCCCTGACATCATTTCGGTTGTTTACATTAAGAGAGTTACAGGGTGTATTAAAAAGGTGTTTGAAGGCTAATTTATCGTGGCACTATTGACTACTAATGTTCGGAATGGAAATAGTTCTCAGTTATCACAAGAGAAAATAATGGAAAATTTTGCATTATATTTCCAATTTATAACTTTATTTTAGTTGTTTTATGGATGATAATGTGGTGAAAAT
>NW_024720711.1:5813837-5818837 GCF_018991925.1 Homarus americanus | reverse complement strand
TCTCATGCATTCTGACGTAGTTGTAGTGCGTCTCTTTATGTATTCTGACGTGTAGTTGTAGTGTCTCATGCATCTGACGAAGTTAGAAAAGTGTCCATACATCTGACGTAGTTGTAGCGTCTTATAATTTCTGACGAAGTTGTAGTGCGGGACGTTGGTGAGGGATGGTTTGTGGGGGGTTTTGTGAGGTGGTCGGGGGTGTTTAGACAGATGGTTTGTGGGGGGTAAGCAGGAGAGGTGGTTAGTGGGGGTAAGCAGAGAGGTGGTTAGTGGGGTGTTGATGAGGAGATGGTTTGTAGGGGGTGTTGGTGAGGGTTTGTGGGGGTGTTGGTGAGAGGTGGTTAGGTGGGGTGTTGATGAGAGATTATTTGTGGGGTGTTGGTGAGAGGTGGTTTGGGGGTGTTATGAGGAGATGGTTTGGTGGGGGGGTGTTGGTGAGATGGCTCTAGGGGGGTGTTGGTGAGGGATGGCTCAGGGGGGGGGTGTTGATGAGAGATAGTTTGTGGGGGTGTTGATGAGA
The DNA here is from genome assembly GCF_018991925.1 of Homarus americanus. NCBI lineage: Eukaryota > Metazoa > Arthropoda > Malacostraca > Decapoda > Nephropidae > Homarus > Homarus americanus. The sequence goes on along the minus strand of NW_024720711.1, from coordinate 5,818,317 downwards.
GATGGTTTGTGGGGGTGTTGGTGAGAGATGGTTTGTAGGGGGTGTTGGAGAGGGACAGTTGGTGTGGTGTTGGTGAAGATGTCTACCATTTTTGTTCGATAATGACTGGTGTACTGTACATGTTAATCTTATAGACCGTGTACTAACTTAGAGATGCGAACTAAAACACCGTAATTGTTGTTGAAACAGTAATAACACCATAACCTCAAGAACAACAACAACCTACGGCGCCTTACTTGATCGGGTTGTGTTGTAGTTGTGGGGTCCTCGTGTGATGTAGTACTAAAGGAAGCAATAAAAGCAGTATCTATCCCTCTGATGTACAGTTGCCAGCAAAAGTCCTCCCACAGCCCCGCTACACAGGGCTGTGGGAGGACTTTTGCTGGCAACTGTACATAGAATCATAATCAGAGGAGATGTGACAAAGTAGTCATTTAGTATCACTCCGAGGGTACAGCCAGCCTGGTATGTTATCAGCGTGGAGCGTCACAACAGTATTGCTCTAATGATGTGATGTAATCAGCGTCCAGGTAAGGCCGGGGTAAGACTGGTAGGGGTGTTCCTTGTTGTAAATTGTCCACCGCGTCCCCCCCCACCCCACCCCCCTCACCCTCCTCTACCCTCGTGCCTGCTCCCGTTCATCTGATGGTATTGATAGCGTCAGGTTTTATTACGGGAGAGTATTTTGAGGGGTGAGGCGCCCCATCCTCCTAGCCCTATCCCACCTCGCCCTGCCCCGCCCCACCCAGCCCCGCCACCATACCCCTCGACCACAGGCTGCCTACCTCCACACCTCGCCTTAGTTATCGTTAAGAAATGCATTAAAATATCTTCTTTCAGATTGTATTTTCAAAATGTCTGGTATTTCGGTATTGTTTTGTAGATTGAAGTTACTACGGTGGTGGAGTACCGTGCCAGGGTCGGGCCACCCGTCACCGTTTTACACGTCAGCTAATATATTATTCAACAAAACACAATGACACATTTCATCTGCATCCACTATTTTTGTTCGTTTTCATCTTTTGAATGGCATCTTTGATCAGTTCCTCGATATATCGATAGAAGTCCATAAACTTTCGCTCACACATGTGTGACAACATACTGAATCCGCAACTGATATCACATCAGATCAATGGAAGTTCTCCAAAAGTGAATTGTTTATGATCTATCATTATGACCAAAATATGTTGACAATTTTACTGGGTAACTGTCTTTAATTTTTTGCTTTAAATCTTCAAGATTTCAGAATATTATTTGGAAAACGATCGTAGGTTTGAGGGAGACAGTAGCACACTTTTCACATTTCTTTTGTGGCCATCTTTGTCCGGGGGACAATCGTCGCGCGGCCGCCACGCACCGCCACATTCAAATTTTTAACCCCAGTGTTGCCGCATTCACGGTTTTGTACCATTTTTAGATACGTATTTTTCCTGCCATCAGAAAAATATCAAAGCGATCGGTATGTTAAAATGACCTTTCCCTCTCCGGACAATATGGACCAAATTCATATTCCCTTTCCTGATAGCCCCTCGACATGGGACACAGTCGCATACTTTCACTGGTGATGTATGAGACTGTCCCCTATGTGCGAGAGGACAGAGTCGAAATTCCCTTTTCTTTTGGGTGTATAACGGTCGGTCCGCGGCCTTTCCCGATTCACTAGTTTTTACTAATGCAACAATAGGAGACAGAGGACCCGAAAACCCGGACTAAAACGAAATGGGAAAAACTCACTCCTCCTCAACCCCGCTGTAACAAACACTTGATGTGTTGTGCAGGTCGAGGTGAGGTGGTGCGATGTGTACCAAGAGTGACGGTGCAGAGTGAGGGTCACCGGGCAGGACATAGGGCGTTCTGGTGCCTGGTCACGACGCTCACCACGCCACCGCCATCACACCGAGGTTCCGGGAACTGATTCATTCATATCGATTGTTGAGTACAGTGACGCTGCCAGTTACGAGATGTCCACGTCTTCGCCCGACCACAGCTTGGCCATGTCTACAGCTTGGCCATGTTTACAGTTTCATGTCTACAGCTTGGCCATGTTTACAGCGTCATGTCTACATCTTGGCCATATCCACAGCTTGGCCAAGTCCGTAGCTTGGTCGAGTCCACGCAGTTAGGCCGAGTTCATAGCTTGGTCAAATCCATAGCTTGGTTGAGTCCATAGCTTGACCGAGTCCATAGCTTGAGTGAGTCCAAAGCTTGGCCATATCATAGCTTGGTCATGTCTAGAGCTTGGCCATATCCACAACCTAACTAAGTCCACAACTTGGCTATGTGTACAGCTTGGCCATGTCCACAACCTGACCAACTCCATAGCTTAGTCATGTCCACAACTTAGCCATATCTACAGCCTGGTCATATCTATAATCTGGCCATGTACACAACCTGACCACGTTTGCAGCTTGGCCATTTTCGCCAATTAAGTCTGGCCATATGAAGAGACAGGCTGTGACTTCAGGCTGACAATGTTCACATAATAATGGCTTCAGTTTAGCTTCAGGTGTACATATAAATTAGCCTTATTTATAGCTGCAACTTTTTTATGGCTTCGCCTTATCTACAGCTACACTTTATAACTTCACCGTAATAATAGCTTCACCGTATTAATAGTTTCTGCATATTTAAAGCTTCACCGTATTTATAGCTTCACCTTATCCATAGCTTCACTGTATTCATAGCATCACCTTATTTAAAGCTTCACCTTATTTATAGCTTTACTGTATTCATAGCATCACCTTATTTAAAGCTTCACCGTATTTATAGCTTCACTGTATTCATAGCATCACCTTATTTATAGCTTCACCGTATTTATAGCTTTACTGTATTCATAGCATCACCGTATTTATATCTTCACCTTATTTATAGCTTCACCGTATTTATAGCTTCACCTTATTCATAGCTTAACTGTATTCATAGCTACCTTATTTATAGCTTCACCGTATTTATAGCTTCACTTTATTTATAGCTTCACCGCATTTATAGCTTCACCGTATTTATAGCTTCACCTTATTCATGGCTTCACTGTATTCATAGCTACCTTATTTATAGCTTCACCGTACTTAGAGTTTCACCTTATTTATAGCTTCACCGTATTCATAGCTTCACCGTATTCATAGCTACCTTATTTATAGCTTCACCGTATTTATAGCTTCACCTTATTTATAGCTTCACCGAATTTATAGCTTCACCTTATTTACAACTTGTACAGTAAATATCGCGTCGTTGTACCGTATGTTGTGTCGTATTTACACATTTGTTGCGCTCAGAGTGTACACAGGCTGCCTGGGTCTATAATTAATCTGGCCGTATATACACTCCCTCACTATCTATAATCTGGCCGTATATACACTCCCTCACTAACTATAATCTGGCCGTATATACACTCCCTCACTAACTATAATCTGGCCGTATATACACTCCCTCACTAACTATAATCTGGCCGTATATACACTCCCTCACTAACTATAATCTGGCCGTATATACACTCCCTCACTATCTATAATCTGGCCGTATATACACTCCCTCACTAACTATAATCTGGCCGTATATACACTCCCTCACTAACTATAATCTGGCCGTATATACACTCCCTCACTAACTATAATCTGGCCGTATATACACTCCCTCACTAACTATAATCTGGCCGTATACATCCTCCCCCCCTCACTAACTATAATCTGGCCGTACCACATCTCAGTCCACACCGCCATAGAGTGGATACCTAAAATTCTACAGCATTATCCGACTGTCAGTAGAGGTGATTATTATATGCCGTGACGGTATTGTACTTTGCTTTAACGGCTTACAGTAGTTAAGATGCTTATGTGTGTAAAATGAACCTAACCTAACCCCACCAGAGGTAGTGTTAAGGGTGTTTAATCATCAGGTGATATAAACTATGGGGGTCTAATCTTCATGTGATCCCTTAACACCATATAGCTTGCTCTCTTTTCCTGACATAGATTTTATAGTACCCAGATTTCATTGTTTGCCAGATAGTGTTGGTGGTGATGTTATCCTTGGACCGTAATAGCAGAGTACTGTATTTGCTTTGTGGGTACAGTACTGATGACTGTATTCGTATACCTCAACGTAATAATGCCTTGTACCCTTCAACACATAACAAACCCCCTATCTTCAGTATTACCTCCCTATTCCCCCTTCCTAGCATAGATTTGGTATGTAAATTTGCCTACTATAACCAGGTGCTATTGTAAAGATATTATCAACTGTAGCATGTAAGGTGATGGCATGATTAGATAGCTTAAAACACACACAGCTGTTACACAAAAAAATTAACAGGTAGGAACAGGTAAGATAAACACTTCGTCAGGAGGAGGAACACAGCAATCATCCCATGCAGCCGTACAGGTGATGGCGTAGTGTGGAGAGAGATATAGACAACCTGCAGGGGACACCAGAAGATTGTGTGTGTGTGTGTGTGTAGGGGTGTGTGTGTGTGTGTGTGTGTGTA
>NW_024720711.1:5793429-5813737 GCF_018991925.1 Homarus americanus | reverse complement strand
GGGCTACCACAGTTACCCAGGGGTTTATCTTACATCCAGGGGGCTACCTTACACCTTGGGGTTTCTTCATACCCAAGGGACAACCTCACACCTTGCAACCAGAGGGCTATCTTACACCCTGGTGGCTTTCTTATCCCTTGTGGGCCTCCTCATACTGGGTGTAAGGCAGGAGTGGATTGTTCCAACCGCTGCATCTACTGTACTGTATATATTAATCATTAAGTTCTCCCAAATTACCATAGTCAGAAGCAGATAAAATAATTATTGTACATTAAGTCGTGGTATTGCACCCGGGAGTCATCTTCCAGTGAATGGTAGTCTGTACCATGGAGGGCTACACCGGGACTACACAGCACCCTGGTGGGAGATGGGTGGTGGTAGTCTATACTTGGGGTCACACTGGGACTACGTATAGCACCCTGGTAGAGGATGGGAGGCACAACACAGGCCGGGAGTGACGCCTCACTTTTCATCCGGGCAAAGACCGCAAAGAGTGACTGTGGCCAAATCTACAACCTAAAGACGGGTTTCCAAAAGAGATATGACAAGATTCCTGTAAGATATGACAAGTTTCCGGTATTTACCGAAGAGCTTCCGGTAAGAGCATGAATTGAAAAGTTCTAAATAAAACTGACAATTTCTCCAGCGAGAACTGACAAGTTGCTAGCAGGAAGTGAAAACGTTGAATCAAAACTGACAAGTTTTCAGCAAAATTGGACAAGTTTCTTGGGGGAACTGACAAAGTGTCAGTAAGATATGGTCAGTAAACTGGAACAAGCGGGCTTGAGCAAATAGCGTGACTTCGGGTTGGTCAAAACTGCGTGGAAGTGGTCAAGAAGCAAGCTTTGGTTTTGAGGGAGAGAAGTTGGCAATATCACCATCACAAAATTAACGTATGAAGATTATTTAAAAACACAATGTCAGGATTGTGTATATATGTTAAATGCGTCGATTGTATCTTTTTTACAAATGTGTATAACAGTCGTACAGTACACTAACAATTTGCATTACCAACGACCTTAAGAAGTAAAACATACTGAAAACAACTAATAACATATATAAAATTTAATTGTAGAGCAAGAAATTTGAACTTACGTATTATTTGAATATAAATAATTTGATTTGAATGATTGGGGTTTTCCCCAGAGGGCAGTGATGGTGCAGCAGAGTGACTCACACCATGTGTGCACCTCTTACAAGCTGTAGCAAAGTGCGTCTTGCAATGACAACAGTTTTTGATTAGTTCCTTGGTGATGACTGTAACCACCAGCCGTCACCTGGTATCTTTCCAGCATCAGGTCATGGTGAGCGGTGACGCGACTAGCGGCAACAGTAAGCCTTCGTCAGCGTTGCTCTTTGTCATCAAGTTCCGGTGGCCAGCACACCCAAGGCGGCTGCCTGGCCTGGCCAATTAGGACCACTACTGTGGCGGCTGTAGTGTGGGTGGCGGGGAGTCTGGGCCGGGTGGGGTGTGGTGGTGGTGTGCCGGCGTGGATATGATGAGTGTCTGGCTGAGGGCGCCCTCGTTCACCGTGTACCCTCCCCCCTCCACTGTTATCTGGGTGAGTGATTTCTGGGGTAGGCTGGCCATGTCGGTGCGTAACACATAGGCGGGGAAGTTACTGCCGTTCTCTGGTGAGTCCACTATGATGGTGTCGCCACTGATGTTAACAGTCTCAATACTGACATTTTCTGATGTGACGTGGTCCATGGGTGCGCCTTCCAGGTGGGTGAGGTTATCAGTTGACACAACCACGGCGCCATTTTCCCTCACAGTCACCAGTGCGGGCTCATGACGTGCCATTACCAGCTGGGGCGGCGACTGAGTGCGTGAGGTGCGAGGTTTGGGTGGCACGGGGGGCGGCAGGGACGAAGAAATAGAGCCGCCTACATCGACACTGCTGATCCGAGGTGCCACAGTCACTGTTACTCCTTCTCTTTTAATAGATTCACCAGCCATTCCAGCTTCAATTTCACTGTCACTGCTGAGGCTACTGCGGCTGCTGCTACAGCTACTGCTTGTGACTGTTTTGTGAGTATGAGTTGTCTGGTGAGAGGTGACGTGGCGAAGCTGAACACTGAAGTTACTTATTTTTCTCTCTGGAGGTGAAGGCGGGTGTGCCTGTACCACAACCACACGGTCTTTGTTTGTGACGGGCATGACATCAACAGAGCTACCCATGATTGTAGTGTCACCGTCGAGCAGCGTAATGGTGGTACCACCTACAGGTGCCGGCGTGGCGGGCAGGGCTGGAGGTTCCTCGTGCTCCTCACTCCTGTTGTTGTGCTGGAAGCTGATGCTGTTTTTGGACGTCTCTGAGGCAGTCACCCATTGGCTCGAGATGTCTGTGACAGACGTTGAACCACTAATTTCGATGTGTGAGACAGGTTCTCCTTCAGGTTCTGTTATTCGTGGAGATACAGCCTCAGCTAAACTACTATTGCTGTTTCTTCTGAAGAGCAATGCTTCTTCCAGCGTCCCCCATTGTTCTGCACGTCGCAGGCCAGCTCCGCCCTCCGCCCGCAGTCCCACCGTCACTGCCTCTTCTTCTATAGAAGTTGCAGAGGAGTTAGGAAGTTGCAAGCGACGTGGACGGTTAAAACCAGAGATATTATGTGCAGAGGCCGTTGCTTCAGCACGTGTTAGGTCCAAGGACACAGCTCGTTCCAATACAACGTTGACAGTGTCGGGCTCTGTATGTAAGCGTGATAGATCTCCCAGAGAAGCAGCTTTACGCTTTAATTCTTCAGAGTCTGTAGGTGGGTGTCTTGGTGTCGACGATATTACTGGTTGTATTTCAGCTCTAATAATGGCTCGCTCTCCCTCACTATCGGAGGCTATTGAAACTTCGTCATGAAGAGGCATTGAGGGAACTCGTCGCTCAAGTACAGTCCTCTGCATCACCTCTACTATCTCCGTTGCTCCTATTGGAGGCTGATAAGACTTCAGTTTTACCTCACGCACTACTATGTTGCTCCGAGTGGCAGGAACAGGTGCCTGCTGAGGGGGTTCAGGAGCACGACGCTTAGACGGAACGATGTCACTCTCATCGGGGTATGACAACTCTTGCGTGCTCAACAACGAGGGTAACACCACATCCACCTGGCGGGCTGTTACCTCAACAGTCTCATTCACCTCAACATCAACAGGTCGCTCATTGATGGTTATTTCTGTCATGCCCGTTGGCACATGGCGGCCACGCCCTCTGTTGCGCTTTCTCTTCTTCAGGTCTGTGGGAGTCTCGTTCTCTTCATCGGAGCTGGATGAAGAACTGGTCGATGATGAGCTGCTTGTTTTTTCTTGGCGTTTTCTTCTGTTGTCCTTAGCGGCAGCAGCAGCAAGAGCTAGAGCGTTCTCCTCGGATGTGTTAAGAATGTCTTCATCTTCTTTCTTATTTTTCTTGTCTTTATCTTTCTTTTTCTTGGCATTCTTTTTTCTCTTGGTCTCAGCTGCTCCTGGATGGTCATTGACAGTGCCCTCTCGTGTTGCTTCATCTTCACTCGAGTGACTGTCGTGTCGCATGCGGTTGAATTCAGTTTGGATTTTACCCTTCAGGTTTTTAAAGCCTTTAAACCCTAATCGAATACCTTTACTCTTGTGCTCTTTAACTTTCTCCTCGCCACCACGAGTGTCATAATCTACCCGTTCCTCAGCCTCAACACCTTCAGAATCAGAAGTATTCCTTCCACTCCGGTTCCTGAATGCAAAGCCCAGGCCCTTCTGTGTTTTCGTTCGTGGGCCATCATCTCCACGTGTGTCCAGTGATCGCTTTTCATCGGCTTCCCCTCCTTCAGAATCTGACCTCATATCATACTTTCCTTCATTCTTCCCAAAACCCTTTAGCCCAAAGTTAAGGCTGGACTTGGTCTTGATTTTAATCTCCTCCTCGGCCTCTGGTTCCCGGCGAGCAACCTCAGCTTCAACTTCTCCACTATCCATGTCATAACTCTTGCTCTTACCCTTGAAACCAAAGCTTCGACTGGGTTTCAGCTTCTGCTTGATGTTTCCGGAATCAGCCTGAGGGTCAGTCCCCACTCGTTCTTGGTCATTGTTATCTTCCGAGTCAGAATTTTTACTGCCTCTTCCCTTAAAGCCAAAGTTTAACCCACCCTTCACTCTGGGTCGAGGTTTATCATCATCTCCATCTTTATCCATTGGCACCTCAGAAACTTTCTCTGAATTTTCTTCCTCTGTGTCAGATGACCGCGAGAAGCCTTTAAATCCAAAGCTCATCTTACCGCGACCTTTCTTTTTGTCATCCTTAACTTCAGGCCGGTCAGGATCTGGTGTGAGAGACGTAGGTTCTCGGGTGTCATCCTCACTGTCTGACGATCGGCTGAATCCCCGGAATCCAAACCCAAGACCGAATTTATGTTTTGATTTTGTCTTTTCATCATCTTCCTCATCTTTGGATTTAGATTTTACTTTTGCTTTATCTCCTTCCTCCTCCTCTGGTGTGACACTTGGGACAGCCGGAGCTTTCGCCCTAATCTTTACTTGTGTGTTCTCGGCCATATAGGAAGGTTTGCTTGTTTTGATGTGCACCCCTTCAGGAAGTGTTACTGATGTCTCGGTCTCAGGCAGTGTGACATTCATACCTCTATAAGACATATCTCCTGCCATGCCAGCAGAGTGTCGGGTGTGTGGGCTTGACACTTCACTGGTTGCCTCTAGTATCTCCCTCTTCATAGCAGCGACGGTACCCTCAGGGATGGCCACAGTGGGACTCTCAAACTGTACGTCCATATTACTGCTGTTCGTGTCAGTTTCAATGCTCGGGACACCACTCTCTCGAGACTCGAGACCAATGTGCTTCTTAAAGCCTTTAAATCCAAAAGCCATACCAAATCCAGGGGGGAGTCTGGTGGTCTCTACAGATGAACTCCTGCCTTCTGCCTCTGGACGGTCTCCCTCTGGTGTCTTACCTGAATATCTGGCCCCCATAATTCCCGTTTCTGGGTCTACTTCTGGCAAGTCAATTTTAGCTTTCTTCAGGTCAATATCAGCCTCTGGTAGGTCACACTCAATATCAAGGTCTTGTACCTCAACACCAAAGTTGCGAGACTGGAGTTCATTCTCGATCTCCTGAGCCAGGCCCGTGGCGTGAGACTGAACGACTTTCCCAACACTGACGCCCATTGCCTCAGGGTCAGCTTGGAAGCTGCGGTCTCCAGACACATCCAACTTTTTGGTCCTCTCACCCTTTTGTCCAAGACGGAGATTCCAGTCAGGTAGACTGACTTCAGGAGTGTTCAATTGAAAACTTAAACCTGATCTGTCTGTTTTCTTTGAAGCATTACTTTTATCCTCCTGCTGGCTGTGGGCAATGTTCATCCTAACATCAGGAAGATTGGCATCAGGGATATCCATGTTAATGTTCTGGCTCTGTTTAGTAGCCACACTAACTGATCCACTGGATAATGATGGCATAGTTAAACTAGAGGACTGTAATTTCAAGCTTGTGCTGTGGTCTTTGTCCAACGTGATTCCAGAATTATCCTTGTCCTTATTGTCTGTATGGCTGAAACCTGGTAAGTCCGGAGTATTTATAGAAATCCCTACAGTGCGCTCACCTCTTAAGTTGAAGCTGGCATCGTGTTGTTTATTCTTTGGTGAATTTGACACTTTGTCTCCTGACACTCCATCATTCATTGTGGGGAAGTTTACATCAGGTGCTTTGAAATTAAGATTAACCTTATTCTTGTCAATTTTCTCATGGGTAACTTCAAAGTCACCTCTGTGTTGTCGCCCACTAACGGAGACGCTGGGTACACTCATATCAGGACCTTTAAGACTAGATCTAAACCCGCTACTGGCTTTAATCTCAGCTTGTGAATGTCTTTCTCTGCCTTCTAGATTTCCATGTCCACTAGCTTTTAAGTTTACTTTTGGAAGATTAACATCAGGTCCCTTTAATCCAAAACTAAAACCTTTCTTATTTTTCCGACCATCATCATCATCAACAATACCTTTTTCATTGTCTGAATCTTCTTTTTCTATCTGATCACTACGACCTTTCAAACTAAAGCTGGGTAGGTTTATGTCAGGACCCTTAAAGCCAAAACTAAAGCCCTTTTTGGATTTCTTGTCTTTATTCTCGTCATCTGAATCTTTCTCATTATCGCCTCGGTCGTGTTCGCCACGAGCCTCCAGATTCACATTGGGAACTTCAAATTCTGTTCCTTTAAGTTGGAGTTTGAAGTCTCGTCTGGATTCAGTTTCTTCATCACCAGAGTTATATTCCTTGTTGTCTTCATCTCCACGGCCGCGACTTCTCAAACTCACACTTGGAAGACTCACATCGGGGCCTTTTAACCCGAAGCTAAAACCTTTCTTGGACTTTTTGCTTTCATTCTTCATTTCATCTTTATCATCATCTTTATCATTGTCCTCTCTACTTCCGTCCCCATCACCTCGTAAGTTAAAGCTTGGGAGATTAATATCAGGGCCCTTCAATCCAAAACTAAAACCTTTCTTGGATTTTTTCTCTTGTTCTTCAGGATACTCATCGTCACCATCTCTTTCTCTGGTGTAACTATAAGCCTGGCCACGAGCTCCCAGGTCTACTGAAGGCATGTTTATGTTAGGGCCTTGCAAAGTAACATTAAAGTTTTTACTGGTCTCGTGTACATCGTCCCCATCTATGTAAATGGCTTTTTTGCCGTGATATCTGTCAGCTTCCACGCTACCTCTTAACCCAGTATAAGGCAGTCTAACATCAGGACCCTTGAATCCAAAGCTGAAGCCTTTCTTTGACTTCTTATCATTGTCTTCTTCAGTATCTGTGTCTTCTTTTTCTTCTTCCTTTCCATCTCCACGACCCTTCAAGTTCATGCTAGGTAAACTAACATCTGGTCCCTTGAATCCAAAGCCGAAGCCTTTCTTTGACTTCTTTTCTTTGTCTTCATTATCTGTATCTTCTTTTTCTTCTTCCTTTCCATCTCCACGACCCTTCAAGTTCATGCTAGGTAAACTAACATCTGGTCCCTTGAATCCAAAGCCGAAGCCTTTCTTTGACTTCTTTTCTTTGTCTTCATTATCTGTATCTTCTTTTTCTTCTTCCTTTCCATCTCCACGACCCTTCAAGTTCATGCTAGGTAAACTAACATCTGGTCCCTTGAATCCAAAGCCGAAGCCTTTCTTTGACTTCTTTTCTTTGTCTTCATTATCTGTATCTTCTTTTTCTTCTTCCTTTCCATCTCCACGACCCTTCAAGTTCATGCTAGGTAAACTAACATCTGGTCCCTTGAATCCAAAGCCGAAGCCTTTCTTTGACTTCTTTTCTTTGTCTTCATTATCTGTGTCTTCTTTTTCTTCTTCATTTCTTTCTCCACGACCCTTCAAACTCATGCTGGGCATATTTACATCAGGACCCTTGAATCCAAAGCTGAAACCTTTCTTTGACTTCTTTTCTTTGTCTTCTTCATTATCTGTATCTTCTTTTTCTTCTTCCTTTCCATCTCCACGACCCTTCAAGTTCATGCTAGGTAAACTAACATCTGGTCCCTTGAATCCAAAGCCGAAGCCTTTCTTTGACTTCTTTTCTTTGTCTTCATTATCTGTGTCTTCTTTTTCTTCTTCATTTCTTTCTCCACGACCCTTCAAACTCATGCTGGGCATATTTACGTCAGGACCCTTGAATCCAAAGCTGAAACCTTTCTTTGACTTCTTTTCTTTGTCTTCTTCATTATCTGAGTCTTCTTTTTCTTCTTCCTTTCCATCTCCACGACCCTTCAAGTTCATGCTAGGAAAACTAACATCTGGTCCCTTGAATCCAAAGCTGAAGCCTCTCTTTGACTTCTTTTCTTTGTCTTCTTCATTATCTGTGTCTTCTTTTTCTTCTTCATTCCCATCTCCACGACCTTTCAAACTCACATTGGGAAGGTTAATATTTGGGCCTTTCATACTCAAGCCAAATTCTTCTTTACTTCGATGTTCTTTGCTTTTTATCCTGTACCCAGCACCAGCCTCTGCCACCCGAGGTCCTTCTGCCTCACCAGTCAGTTTCATGTTTACTGATGGTAAATTTACATCAGCATACTGAGCATCAAATCCAAACTCTTTTTTTCTGAGACTTTCTTCATTTTCTGATTGTTGTTTTTCTTCTCTATCACCATGACCACGACCCTTCAAACTCATGCTGGGCATATTTATATCAGGACCTTTGAATCCAAAGCTGAAGCCTTTCTTTGACTTCTTTTCTTTGTCTTCTTCATTATCTGTGTCTTCTTTTTCTTCTTCATTTCTTTCTCCATGACCCTTCAAACTCATGCTGGGCATATTTACATCTGGTCCCATGAATCCAAAGCTGAAGCCTTTCTTTGACTTCTTTTCTTTGTCTTCTTCATTATCTCTGTCTTCTATATCTTCTTCCTTTCCATCTCCACGACCCTTCAAACTCATGCTGGGCATATTTACATCAGGACCCTTGAATCCAAGGCTGAAACCTTTCTTTGACTTCTTTTCTTTGTCTTCTTCATTATCTGTGGCTTCTTTTTCTTCTTCATTTCTTTCTCCATGACCCTTCAAACTCATGCTGGGCATATTTACATCTGGTCCCATGAATCCAAAGCTGAAGCCTTTCTTTGACTTCTTTTCTTTGTCTTCTTCATTATCTCTGTCTTCTTTTTCTTCTTTATTTCCTTCTCCACGACCCTTCAAACTCATGCTGGGCATATTTACATCAGGACCCTTGAATCCAAAGCTGAAGCCTTTCTTTGACTTCTTTTCTTTGTCTTCTTCATTATCTGTGTCTTCTTTTTCTTCTTCCTTTCCATCTCCACGACCCTTCAAGTTCATGCTAGGTAAACTAACATCTGGTCCCTTGAATCCAAAGCTGAAGCCTTTCTTTGACTTCTTTTCTTTGTCTTCTTCATTATCTCTGTCTTCTTTTTCTTCTTTATTTCCTTCTCCACGACCCTTCAAACTCATGCTGGGCATATTTACATCAGGACCTTTGAATCCAAGGCTGAAACCTTTCTTTGACTTCTTTTCTTTGTCTTCTTCAGTATCTGTGTCTTCTTTTTCTTCTTCATTTCTTTCTCCACGACCCTTCAAACTCATGCTTGGCATATTTACGTCAGGACCCTTGAATCCAAAGCTGAAGCCTTTCTTTGACTTCTTTTCTTTGTCTTCTTCAGTATCTGTGTCTTCTTTTTCTTCTTCATTTCTTTCTCCACGACCCTTCAAGTTCATGCTAGGTAAACTAACATCTGGTCCCTTGAATCCAAAGCTGAAGCCTTTCTTTGACTTCTTTTCTTTGTCTTCAGTATCTGTGTCTTCTTTTTCTTCTTCATTTCTTTCTCCACGACCCTTCAAACTCATGCTGGGCATATTTACGTCAGGACCCTTGAATCCAAAGCTGAAGCCTTTCTTTGACTTCTTTTCTTTGTCTTCTTCATTATCTGTGTCTTCTTTTTCTTCTTCCTTTCCATCTCCACGACCCTTCAAACTCATGCTAGGTAAACTAACATCTGGTCCCTTGAATCCAAAGCTGAAGCCTTTCTTTGACTTCTTTTCTTTGTCTTCTTCAGTATCTGTGTCTTCTTTTTCTTCTTCATTTCTTTCTCCACGACCCTTCAAACTCATGCTGGGCATATTTACGTCAGGACCCTTGAATCCAAAGTTGAAGCCTTTCTTTGATTTTTTATCTTTATCATTACCAACATCATCATCGTCTGGTTCCTCTTCCTGCTCCTCGTCACCTCCTTGTCCACGACTTCTCAAGCTAACACTGGGTAAACTGACATCAGGACCCTTAAACCCAAAACTAAAACCTTTCTTAGATTTCTTGTCCTTAATCTTGTCATCCTCGTGATCAAACTCTCCCCCTGCACCTTCTCCACGTCCTCTCAAACTCATATTGGGAAGGTTAACATTTGGGCCTTTGAGTTCGAAATCAAAATCTCTCTTCTTCGATTTCTTATCTTTGTCTTTACTGTCGTCATCATCCGAGTCTTCCACTGCCTCACCTCCATGACGGTGGCCCCGTAAGTTAACGGTAGGAAGATTTATGTCAGGGCCTTTGAATCCCAGCCCGAATCCCCTTGTAGATAATTTCTTCTTTTCTTTCTCAGATATATACTCTTCCACTTCAATATTTCTACTGTCAACTTCTAGGTTTGCACTTGGCAATGTTACCTGTGGGGCCTCTACCCTAAAGCTCAAGTCTTTCTCCACTTTCCTTTCAGTTTTTCCCTGTTCATCATGTCGGCCACTCATACTTGGCACATTGAAATCAGGACCCTTGAATCCAAAGCTGAAGCCTTTCTTTGACTTCTTTTCTTTGTCTTCTTCATTATCTGTGTCTTCTTTTTCTTCTTCATTTCTTTCTCCACGACCCTTCAAACTCATGCTGGGCATATTTACATCAGGACCCTTGAATCCAAAGCTGAAGCCTTTCTTTGACTTCTTGTCTTTGTCTTCTTCATTATCTGTGTCTTCTTTTTCTTCTTCATTTCCTTCTCCACGACCCTTCAAGTTCATGCTGGGCATATTTACATCAGGACCCTTGAATCCAAAGCTGAAGCCTTTCTTTGACTTCTTGTCTTTATCTTTGCCTTCTTCATTATCTGTGTCTTCTATATCTTCTTTATTTCCTTCTCCACGACCCTTCAAACTCATGCTGGGCATATTTACATCAGGACCCTTGAATCCAAAGCTGAAGCCTTTCTTTGACTTCTTTTCTTTATCTTTGTCTTCTTCATTATCTGTGTCTTCTATATCTTCTTTATTTCCTTCTCCGCGACCCTTCAAACTCATGCTGGGCATATTTACATCAGGACCCTTGAATCCAAAGCTGAAGCCTTTCTTTGACTTCTTGTCTTTATCTTTGCCTTCTTCATTATCTGTGTCTTCTATATCTTCTTTATTTCCTTCTCCACGACCCTTCAAACTCATGCTGGGCATATTTACATCAGGACCCTTGAATCCAAAGCTGTAGCCTTTCTTTGACTTCTTGTCTTTATCTTTGCCTTCTTCATTATCTGTGTCTTCTATATCTTCTTTATTTCCTTCTCCACGACCCTTCAAACTCATGCTGGGCATATTTACATCAGGACCCTTGAATCCAAAGCTGAAGCCTTTCTTTGACTTCTTTTCTTTATCTTTGTCTTCTTCATTATCTGTGTCTTCTATATCTTCTTTATTTCCTTCTCCCACGACCCTTCAAACTTTCCATACAGGGCATGTTACATCAGGACCATGAATCCAAAGCTGAAGCCTTTGCTTTGACTTCTTTTCTTTATCTTTGTCATCTTTGTTATCTTCTTGTCTTCTATATCTTCTTTATTTCCTTCTCCACGACCCTTCAAACTCATGCTGGGCATATTTACATCAGGACCCTTGAATCCAAAGCTGAAGCCTTTCTTTGACTTCTTTTCTTTGTCATCTTCATTATCTGTGTCTTCTATATCTTCTTTATTTCCTTCTCCACGACCCTTCAAACTCATGCTGGGCATATTTACATCAGGACCCTTGAATCCAAAGCTGAAGCCTTTCTTTGACTTCTTTTCTTTATCTTTGTCTTCTTCATTATCTGTGTCTTCTATATCTTCTTTATTTCCTTCTCCGCGACCCTTCAAACTCATGCTGGGCATATTTACATCAGGACCCTTGAATCCAAAGCTGAAGCCTTTCTTTGACTTCTTGTCTTTATCTTTGCCTTCTTCATTATCTGTGTCTTCTATATCTTCTTTATTTCCTTCTCCACGACCCTTCAAACTCATGCTGGGCATATTTACATCAGGACCCTTGAATCCAAAGCTGTAGCCTTTCTTTGACTTCTTGTCTTTATCTTTGCCTTCTTCATTATCTGTGTCTTCTATATCTTCTTTATTTCCTTCTCCACGACCCTTCAAACTCATGCTGGGCATATTTACATCAGGACCCTTGAATCCAAAGCTGAAGCCTTTCTTTGACTTCTTATCCTTGTCATCTTCATCACCTGATTCTTGGATATCCTTCTCATCTCCGTGGGCACTGCCTTTAACACTTAAGCTTGGCATGTTAAAATCTGGTCCTTTGAAACCCCAACTAAAGCCCTCCTTTGATTTCTTATCTTTGACTTTGCTATCTTCATCATCTGAGTCTTTCTTCTCTTCTATTTCTTCATTTCCACTACCTTTCACACTAAAACTCGGCATACTAACATCTGGACCCTTTAATCCAAAGCTGAAGCCTTTCTTGGATTTCTTTTCCTTATACGATACATCTTCGATTCTGTCTTGATGACCTAGATCTAATTGTGCTCCAGCTTTTATATCAACAGAAGGAAGACTGAGGTCTGGACCCTGAAGCTCCAGATTAATGTCTTTCTTGAAACTATCTTTTCCGTCACCTCCTTCCTCTTTATGTTTGACCTTTTCATCTTCATCTTCGCTTCCTTCTCCACGACCTCTCCAGTTAAGACTTGGAAGATTTATATCCGGAGCTTTTAATCCGAAACTAAATCCTTTCTTATTTTTTTCTTTCTCTGTGTTGTTGTCATCGTCATCAGTATATTTTCTTGTACCGACGTCATCAGTTTCTCCATGTACCTTTAAGGCGGCACTTGGGAGACTGACATCTGGACCTTTAAGTCCTATACTGTATTCTTTTTTACTTCTACTATCTTTATTGTCTTCAGCATCGGAACATTGATTCTCCTCGTTTCCATTCCCTTCTCCACGACCTCTTAACCCCATACCTGGCAAGTTAAAGTCAGGTGCTTTGAATCCAAAACTAAAGCCCTTTTTGCTCTTCTTATTTTTCTTTTTACCACTTTCATCGTCTGACGCCTTTTCCTTTTCTTCTGCATATCCACTCACTTCCGCCTTGCCTTTAAAGTCTACACTTGGAAGCTGAACATCAGGGCCATGTAAACTGGCGTGGTAATCTTTTCTGTTTTCACTTTCTTCGTGTTCTGGGGGCTTATCACTTCTCTTATCTGAATGTTGATCACTTTCACTTCGGCCTTTCATACTGAAGCTTGGCAAACTGAAGTCAGGAGCCTTCAGGCCAAAACTAAAACCTTTACTTTTCTTGTCACTGTCATTATCTGAGTCACCGTCACCTACAGCCTCGTCGCGGGTGTTTATATCCACACCAGGAAGAGTCACCTCTCCTGACTTATAACTTACATTGGCGCTATTTTGTACCTTCATATCTAACATTTTATAGTCAGTTTCCAAGGAAGAATCTCCCTTAATATCACCCTTCCCTCTTTTAAGACTAAAATCTGGTAGGCTAATATCAGGGGTTTTCATCCTGAAGGCTAAGCCACCCTTGTCACTGTGATCTTTGTCAGCCTCTTTTGAATCGTCTCTTTTTGTGTCATTTTCCTTATCTGTGGTTTTTGCTCCACCTCCTAGACTGAACTGTGGCATAGATATTTCTGGGGCTTTAAAGCTGAAGCCAAAACCTGAACCTCCTTTAGATTTTGAAGCTTCATCATCATCACCAGACGTGTTTTTCTTGCGTTCATAATCTATTTCTGGCAGATGAACTTCAGGTGCATCAATACTTAGTCCAATGGTGCTTTTAGATTTCACTTTCTCTTCATCTGAGGCAGCAGTGTGATCATCATCATCATCTTTGTCAAAGCCTTTTAACCCAAAACCAAAGTCCACTTTGCCAATACCTTTGGATTTCCCAGAGTCTTTTCCACTTGCCTTTTCTCCTGTCTCGTCTAAATTCTCTGAGTCAGAATCATGACCTCGACCAAGGCCCTTGAAGCCAAAACCAACACCAAACGAACCTTTTGCCTTCTGCTTCTCATCGTCAGTCTTGGGTTCACGAGTGATTTTGTCCTGAACTATTCCTGTCCTAGCAGACAAGTCAGCTTCAGGCAGGGAGATATTGATATTCTCCTCACCCACCACCTTTATGTGTCCGCCCTCAGGCACGCCCGCCATCTTACTGCCTTCAACCTCCACATCATTATCTTTAAATTTCATCTGTGGAAGCTTAATCCCAAACTTTATGCCTGACGACTTTTTGCCTGCCACGTCTGGGCCCTCTATCCCTAAAGACGGGTCGACCTCTGTTTCAACATTGACCTGTGGTTTTGGTAGGTCGAATGAGGGCGCACTGACCTCAGCCGAGATCTTTCCTCCAGATTCTAAGTCCAAGTCATGCTTAGGCACTCTACCTGTCAAGTCTGGTAACACTTTGATGCCAAATTTTAAACGTGAATCGGATTTTTCTGATTGCACTTCCGGAATTTCAGTTTTAATGGTGTGAGAAGGCTTGGTGACTGCAGCTCCAGGAACATCAATGGCACGTTCAGAATGTCGCTCGGGAGCTTCCCGCTTGACTAGGACGCCACCCTCTACCCTGGGGGCAGCAACAGCAGCAACAGCAGCAGCAGTAGGGAGGTTGATGCCAGAGGTGAGTCTGAGGCTTGGTAGCTCTACCCCGCCGCCCACCAGGTCTGGGCGGGACATCTCAGGTACACCGACGCGTCCCTCACATACTCGCGCCCTGCTCACCCGCCACATGTCCGCCTTACCAATCTGCAAATATTCATCAAGGTGTAACACGACTGTCACTTATAAAATACTTCTTCTCATGCAAATCTTTTTACTACACAATCCAGTAATATTTACAGTACTGTACACTAATTAACACAGGTGATACAGGTATAAAAGAAAGTAGTTAAATCACAGAAGTTGTGTTCATCTTCGGCATAGCGACAATTTAATGAAATATCCATTTTAATAAGTTTGAAACGATCTTTACACAAGACAAATTATGTAGATAACACCTGTATTAAACAAAGAAC
This sequence comes from Homarus americanus, assembly GCF_018991925.1. Taxonomy (NCBI): domain Eukaryota; kingdom Metazoa; phylum Arthropoda; class Malacostraca; order Decapoda; family Nephropidae; genus Homarus; species Homarus americanus. The sequence continues at coordinate 5,798,975 of NW_024720711.1, read as the reverse complement.
ATCAGTACCAGCCTAACCTAACATAACCTAACCGAACTATAATGCAACACTGAATGCCTACAAGATTAATGTATTTCTGAAGGGGGTAAAATAAACACAATCACATCAGTTAGCAGAAAGCAAGTGATTTTATACATATGTTGACTGTTACTAGTACATATATTAACAATTAAATAAAACAAATAATAATATACTGTACTATGTTTCTCTAAACTTAACCTAACCATAATCTGGGTAGAATTTGGTTTAGTTAAGAGATCAAAAGGTGTCCTAAATGATACACAAAATCACCAAAAATAATTATAATTTCCGTGACTTTACATTAAACACACAATTACAGATAAAACAAATAGCTCATTGACTGGAACAGTTTCACTAAGAGCAGATTAGAATTGTAGCTACCTGGGGCTGACAAGGAGAACACAGTCTGGAAAAGAGTGCCTCAGTGTTTGACTAAGTGGGGTCACAGCCAGGGAATATTACGTGGGTCACACTAGGGAGTATTTGAATCACTTTAGGGTATCTGAATCACTACCAAGGTCATCTGAATCATTACTAGGTCATCTGAATCACTACCAGGTCATCTGAATCACTACCAGGTCATCTGAATCACAGCAGGATAATGACACTTTACAGTTATTTCATCCCCTACTGTCTGGAAAGAATACATTGGCCTAATTTGTTAAAAAAATATGGGTCAAGTGAAGATAATCCCCCTCCCCAGCAGCTCATTTCACCTTAAGACTTATTGAACCGTAAGACTTATTTCACCTTAAGACTTATTTCATCTTAAGACTTACGTATTTCACCTTTAGACTTATTTCATCTTAAGACTTATTTCACCTTAAGACTTATTTCACCTTAAGACTTATTTCACCGTAAGACTTATTTCTTCTTAAGACTTATTTCACCTTAAGATTTATTTCACCTTAAGACTTATTTTACTTTAAAAAGACTTAGAGTAATGATAGAGGGAGCATCATATGACAACTATAATGTTTGGTTATAGTGTAGAAGAACTTTAAGCTGTGTGTGTGTGTGTGTGTGTGTGTGTGTGTGTGTGAAGATGGATTGTGTTAAATGTTTGGTACGTACATGTTAATTTAGCATCGCGCGAGTGTTTTTATCAATTACTCCTTATTATTGTTATAATAAAAACAGTTGATATATCTGGTAGAATTTCAACACGGGGCGAAGGTTAATGCTGACAGGTAGACAGCCCCCAAGTGACTTAAAATACCTTTGCCAGATCGTCAATAGACTGACTCCTGTAGAAGGGGTGGACTGGACGGGCAGCCTTGGTGTTAGGGAGACGACGGTCGGTACCAGGGATTGATTTCTCCAGCAGAAGTAACACCGGGTAAGGCGATGCATAACTGAGGAGAGTGAGGGCGTCTTCATGCACCATATGTTCCGTGCTCACCGCCAGGCCCAGCACCCGGTCACCTGATCAACACGAACATTACACACTGATATAATAGATGATATATCTCTACCCTAGACACCCTTCAGACATCACTCTCTATCGTGTCTTCTATGTCTTCTAAACTGATTATTTACCTTCTTTACAAACTGCTATAGAATCATCTTACATGTGAAATTGACTATACATTTATTCTTTTTTTTTACTATATCCATTATTTTCTGCTTACATATTACTTAATCTAGCAAGGAAAGATCAAGGCCAGGTGTCCGCTTAAGTACAGACAGGTCAATTAGCCCGTTTAAGACTGTTTACAAGCAAGTCCAACCATATACCATATGTCTTCTAAGTACCCAAGTTATTTTAAATTTACGAATATAGGAAAATACACAAAAAAATAAAAAGTATTAACATGTAAAATAAACAAAAATAAGAATGAGATATAACTAACTCCTTTACACTAAAATACGTTCCAATGTTTACACAGCTAAGCAACCTGGTTATCTATTAATCCAACCTAATATTATATTTCTCATTATATCCACAAAGACATCTACTCCTTGATCTCAGTGTCTGTAGTGAGGTTGTTGTAGCATCAGGGAAGATTAGTTGACTCACCCGGCGCTATGTTGCCAGATTCAGAGGCGGGGCCGCGGTGTAATACGTCTTTAACGAAGATGCCATCCCTCATGTTTCCCGAGATGTTGAACCCGAGTCCCGTGAAGTCGTGGCCCCGTAGAGGTACCGCCACTACTGAAGGCTCCTGAAGGGGGAGAACAACGTATATTAGAACTACATTTTTATAATACAGGATTTTTAAGGTGATGCTGACAGTGTGATACAGATACTGACAGTGTAATACAGATACTGACATACAGCCTGATAAGTGCAGTGGTAAAAATGATAAATCAAGAAACAGTATAATAAACTAAACTAAAACACATTACATCTGTGCTCGTTCATGATAACACCGACGTAAACAAAGAAAGAAAAATTTATTTGTGATAAAAGTGAACAAGATGCCGGAATGTGTTTATCCTGGAGCAGGGGGTGGGGGTGGGGTGAGGGGTGAGGGTGGGGTTGAGGGGTGGGGGTGAGGTGAGGTGAGGGTGAGGATGGGGGTGAGGAGAGTCAGATCACGTGATAAATGGCAGTAAACACGACCAACAAACTTCCTCCCATCATCCAATTTTCGTCGTCAAGAATTACGACTGTGACCTGTGACCTCACCACCAAGCGGGAATAACCTCGCCAACTAAATAAACGCCATTATTTACGGAATGCTCGTTAATGACAACCAGGCGACCCTCTCTGCCAGATGACAAATGAAAGGATACAGTATTATATATTTTTTTCCCCCAGGGTGAACAAGGACACACTGACAGGATTCCTAAACGGGTTACTCAAGAACGTGACTGAGCGAGACTGGAATGGCGGCTGCAACAATTAAACTCAAGAAAGACAACGTTAATACTTATTTATAAATGGAAATATACGAAGAATAAAGACCACAATGGTGAATATATACAATCAAAGACATTCCCAAAACTAAAATATAATCTTTACCTAACCTAACCTAACCTAACCCTTTAGCTAAGCACCTGTGACCTATTAAAAACATGTATTATTTTTTTCTTACGTCTAATATATGTGGACAGTTGTATCTCGCTTAATATAGTTATAATGTGTAAAGTAATAGACATGATATCAATATGAGAATAAAATAGATGACATGTTTTGCCTCGCTGTCTCGTGTGTTGCTAGGGGTCATAATGTGAACGTTACTGTACACACACACACACACACACACACACACACACACACAGAATGTATTCTCTCGTGTTTGAACAAAACCCGTGTCCGTGATAAAAGGTTGGCCGCATCCTCACTACTGAAGGATTATATTCCCACAGCGTTAAATGAGAAATACCTCAGGTGAATATATATCTAGTTAAGGTTAGGGATGTGTGTGTGTGTGTGTGTGTGTAAGTGTGTGTGTGTGTGTGTGTGTGTGTTTAGGGTTACGTCAACCAGTCTAGAGGAATCTCTTGGGTCACCTGAATTAGTCACCCCATTTTATTCCACCACAACACTAACCTAACCTAATCCAATCCTACAGTAACCCAACCTAACCAACCACACTCTGCCTGCAGATTAATGTCAGATGCAGGGAAGTGGTACAGAGCTGTGGCGACGAGGTATAGGAGGACAGGGAGGGAGGGAAGGAGAGGGGAGGGAGGGGAGGGAAGGAGAGGAGGGAGGGGAGGAAGGAGGGGAGGGAGGGAGGGAGGAAGGAGAGGGTAGGGAGGGAGGGAAGGAGGGAGGGGGAGGGAAGGAGAGGGAGGGAGGGGAGGGAAGGAGAGGGGAGGGAGGGGAGGGGAGGGGAAGGAGAGGGGAGGGAGGGAGGGAGGGGGAAGGAGAGGGGAGGGAGGGAGGGGGAAGGAGAGGGGAGGAGGGAGGGAAGGAGAGTGGGAGGGAGGGAGGAAGGAGAGGGGAGGGAGGGAGGAAGGAGAGGAGGGGAGGGAGGGAAGGAGAGTGGGAGGAGGGAGGGAAGGAGAGGAGGGAGGAGGAAGGAGAGGGGAGGGAGGGAGGGAGGGAAGGAGAGGGGAGGGAGGGGAGGGAAGGAGAGGGAGGGAGGGAGGGAAGGGAGAGTGGGAGGGAGGGAGGAAGGAGAGGGGAGGGAGGGGAGGGAAGGAGAGGGGAGGGGAGGGAGGGAGGGAAGGAGAGTGGAGGGGAGGGAGGGAAGAGGGAGGGAGGGAGGAAGGAGAGGGGAGGGGAGGGAGGGAAGGAGAGGGAGGGAGGGAGGGAAGGAGAGTGGGAGGGAGGGAGGGAAGGGAGAGGGAGGGGAGGAAGGGAGAGGGAGGGAGGGGAGGGAGGGAAGGGAGAGGGGAGGGAGGGGAGGGAAGGACAGTGGGAGGGAGGGGAGGGAAGGACAGTGGGAGGGAGGGAGGGAAGGAGAGGGGAGGGAGGGAGGGAAGGAGTGGGGAGGGGAGGGAGGGAAGGAGAGGGGAGGGGGGAGGGAAGGAGAGGGAGGGAGGGAGGGAAGAATAGGGAGGAGGGAGGAAGAGAATGGTAGGGAGAGAAGAATAGGGGAGGGTAGGAGGAGGAAGAAACAGAAGAGACAAAAGTAGTAGGGAGGAAGGAGGTGGAAAACAGACAGGAGGAGGGTAAGAGACAGAAGGGAGGATGGGATAGAGCAGGTATGAGGGAGGGAAGAGAAGGTACTAGCTAAGTGCCAACACGTCTACTGGAAGGAGGGGGGGGACAGGGTGTGGCACCACTGCTAGTAACGGGTCTCTGATGGTGCTAGTAGTAGGGAGGGTGGTGGAGTAGGTAGTGGAGGAGGGTGCTAGTAGTAGGTAGTGGAGGAGGTGATGCTAGTAGGTAGGAGGTGGTGGACAGTAGCTGGTAGTGGAGGGTGGTGATGCTAGTAGTTGGTGGGAGGAGTGGTGATGCTAGTAGCAGGTGTGGAGGAGTTGATGCTAGTAGTTGGTAGTGGAGGGTGGTGATGCTAGTAGTTGGTAGTGGAGGAGCTGATGCTAGTAGGTGTAATGGAGGGTGGTGATGCTAGGCAGGTAGTGGAGGGGTGGTGATGCTAGTAGTAGGTAGTGGAGGAGTGGTGATGCTAGTTGGTAGTGGAGGAGTGGTGATGCTAGTAGCAGGAGTGAGAGCGGTGATGCTAGCAGCAGGCAGTGGAGGGCGGGTGATGCCAGTAGCAGGTAGTGATGAGTGGTGATGCTAGTAGTTGGAGTGATGGAGGGGTGATGCCAGTAGCTGGTAGTGAGGGTGGTGATGCCAGCAGGTAGTGATGGGGTGATGCTAGTAGCAGGCAGTGATGGCGGTGATGCTAGCAGAGGTAGTGAGGAGCGGTGATGCTAGCAGGTGGAGGGTGATGCTGGTAGTAGAGTGGAGGTGATGCTAGTAGCAGGTAGTGGAGGAGTGGTGATGCTAGTAGCAGGTGGAGGAGGTGATGCTAGTAGTAGGTAGGAGGAGGGTGATGCTAGTAGTAGGTAGGTGGAGGAGTGGTGATGCTAGTAGTTGGTAGTGGAGGGGTGATGCAGTAGTAGGTAGTGGAGGAGTGGTGATGCTAGTAGTTGGTAGTGGAGGGTGGTGATGCTAGTAG
>NW_024720711.1:5758209-5793329 GCF_018991925.1 Homarus americanus | reverse complement strand
CACTTCTTCTCATTCTCTTCCGTCTTCTATATTCGCCACGCCAGGCCAAGGTTTACTGGCATGACCGTGAGAGAGAGAGAGAGAGAGAGAGAGAGAGAGAGAGAGAGAGAGAGAGAGAGAGAGAGAGAGAGAGAGAGAGAGAGAGAGAGAGAGAGAGAGAGAGAGAAGAGAGAGAGAGAGAGAGAGAGAGAGAGAGTTTTCATCACACAGGAGCACTGTTAGTCATATAGGAGCAGAATTCGTTACAACAGGTTCACCATAGAAGGTCATAAGAGGTCAAAAACCGTATCTAGCTGCATTAGTCGGGAATCCTCAGGTGAGTCGCTAATCTTATCTGATGGTAGGTACCTGTGTGTGCTTGTTGGAGGGGGAGGTGGGTTGGGTAAGCAGGTGGGTTGTGGGTAAGCAGGTGGGTTGGTGGTGGGTTGGTAGAAAGGTAGGTGAGCGCTTTCATTATTAATGACAAATTGTGTATTTTATATTAAAACTCTATTTCACTTGTTCAGGATAGTGTGTGTCTGTACACTGATGAGAGTTTAATGATTCACACACACACACAAAACACACACACACAAAAACACACACACACACACACACCAACACACACACACACACACAAAACACACACACACACACACCAACACACACACACACACACACACACACACACACACAACACACACACACACACACACACACACACACACACACACACACACCAACACACACACACATACACACTAACATACACACAAGCACTAACACACAAACACACACACACACACACTCAAACGCACTAGCACACACACACACACACACACACACACACACACACACACACACACACACACACACACACACACACACACACACACCGAGGATCAATAACAAAGAACATTAAAAGTAAATTTCAGGTTTTGCATGGCCATCAGCTGGTAGGCCTAAGGGTCACAAGGAACGACGAAGCTCACCTTACTAACTCCAGGAACACGCGACACACACACACACACACACACACACACACACACACACACACACACACACACACACACACACACACACACACACACACACACACACACACACATAATATTAAATCGGCTTCGTGAATGATTTAATACAGTAAATATCTCTGGATTTATTGTACATGAAAAACCTGCATCATACCTGAATGAAATCTTATCTAAGCAGTACAGATCACATGAACATTATCCACCCGGTTATTCTGGCATTAACACCCCTGCGTTAACGTTAACCTAAATCCGCTCAACTAACATAACATAAAATAACCTTTATCTAACCTAGCTTAGGTGAGGTTAAGTTAGGTTGTTTAGGTTAGTTGAGTTAGATTAGGCTAAGCGTTTAGGTTGTGAGGTAGTTAAATAAGATGGGGTGGTTAGGTTAGGTTAGGCTAGGTTAGGTTAGGTTAGGTTGTTAGATTAGGTTAAGTTAAGTTGCTGCTAGGGTTGTAGGTTAGGTTAGGTGTTAAATAAGATGGGGTGGTTAGTCTGTGCTCAGGTGTAGTGAGGTTGTTGTTAACAGACAAAGACTCACACCACGACCGTCCTGGGGAGAGAAATGGGGGTGTGGCTAGCCCTTAGGCCTAATATTGAGTTTACACTTGTTCCCGAGGCGGCGTCTTGTTGTTGTTGTTCTTCTTCTTCAATTCTCACACACACACACACACACACACACCTGAACAAACAACATACACACATCTGAACCAGCATACACACACCTGACCCCCCAACCATTTACACAATTGCGCCAGAAGTCTAGAATTACCACAACCTCGATATGTGACCCTGGCAGCCATAGTCAGTTTACGGGTTATGAGAGAGAGAGAGAGAGAGAGAGAGAGAGAGAGAGAGAGAGAGAGAGAGAGAGAGAGAGAGAGTTACCTTTTACATATTTCATTCTCTAACCTAACCTAACCTAACCTAACCTAACAATACCCCCAGGAAAGAATCATCAGTTATATACATGAAATAACTAAATGACTCACCTTGTTATCTTATAAGGACAAAGAGGACGAAGTTATCTGTTATCTTAATGGTATATAAAATCATTGTTATCATGATTTAGAAAAACATTAGAGAAATTAAAATAATCTGGGTCTTTAGATTATTATTTTACTGTACAATAATTAGAGTGTTATTATTATTATTATTATCATTATTATTACTTGTACTTCTTTTTATTGTTTGTCTGTCTGTTTGTCTGTCTGTCATCTGTTTGCCTGTCTGTCTGTCTGTCATCTGTTTGCCTGTCTGTCTGTCCGTCATCTGTCACCTGTCTGAACAAAAATCACAATTCGGGTTTACAGATTTCCACCAAACTTGGCAGATTAGATCAACTGTGACAAGGTCCATATATCTACTCTTGGCCCAAATCGACCAAATGATCCATGGTTTTCAGTGGTTAAAAGAAAACGGTGATAAGGAGACAGCCTCGAGCGGTAACTACAGTAATTTACAGTAACATCAATCAGAGTCCACATATTCTCCTGCCATGGCAATGCTTCTGGCAAGATTTCACTCAGATATGTCTAAATTAATAAAATGTCTTTCTTTGTTATGATAAGACAGTAGTACCCTCCCCCCACCCTCAGCCTCATCACCATCATACTGTCGCTGCTACCATCACCTTGCCTCATCACCATCATGCACGTCGCTGCTACCATCACCTTGCCCGCACACATCATATGCACAAGTCGCTGCTACCATCACCTTGCCTCATCACCATCATGCACAAGTCGCTGCTACCATCACCTTGCCTCATCACCATCATGCACAAGTCGCCACACCATCACCTTGCCTCATCACCATCATACGTCGCTGCCACCATCACCTGCCCTCATCACCATCATACGTCGCTGCTACCATCACCTTGCATCATCACCATCATGCAAGTCGCTGCTACCATCACCTTGCCTCATTACCATCAGCACAAGTTGCTACCATCACCTTGCATCATCACCATCATGCACAAGTCGCTGCTACCATCACCTTGCCTCATTACCATCATGCAAGTCGCTGCTACCATCACCTTGCCTCATCACCATCACCTTGCATCATCACCACCATGCACAAGTCGCTGCTACCATCATCATCACCATCATGCACGTCGCTGCTACCATCACCTTGCATCATCACCATCATGCACGTCGCAGCTACCATCACCTTGCCTCATCACCATCATGCAAAGTCGCTGCTACCATCACCTTGCCTCATCACCATCATGCACAGTCGCTGCTACCATCACCTTGCATCATCACCATCATGCACGTCGCTGCTACCATCACCTTGCCTCATCACCATCATGCACAAGTCGCTGCTACCATCACCTTGCCTCATCACTATACCGCTGCTACCATCACCTTGCCTCATCACCATCATGCACAAGTCGCTACCATCACTTGCCTCATCACACATCACCTTGCCTCATCACCATGCAAAGTCGCCACCATCACCTTGCCCCATCACCATCATGCACAAGTCGCCGCTACCATCACCTGCCCTCATCACCATCATGCACAAGTCGCTGCTACCATCACCCTGCCTCATCACCATCATGCACAAGTCGCTGCTACCATCACCTTCGCCTCATCACCATCATGCACAAAGCCGCTGCTACCATCACCTTGCCTCATCACCATCACCTTGCCTCATCACCATCATGCACAAGTCGCTGCTACCATCACCTTGCCTCATCACCATCACCTTGCCTCATCACCATCATGCACAAGTCGCTGCTACCATCACCTTGCCTCATCACCATCACCTTGCATCATCACCATCATGCACAAGTCGCCGCTACCATCACCTTGCCTCATCACCATCACCTTGCATCACCATCATGCACAAGTCGCTGCTACCATCACTCAAGTTACTTATCTCACTACGATATCCGATTCACCCAACTCGCTCACGTACGAAGGACCACCTTAAGCAGGTAAACAAACAGACCTTCAGGACGACGACAAGGCAGAGAATATCAAGCTGACATAAGTGGAGAGAGAGAGAGAGAGAGAGAGAGAGAGAGAGAGAGAGAGAGAGAGAGAGAGAGAGAGAGAGAGAGAGAGAGAGAGAGAGAGAGAGAGAGAGAGAGATTACTGTTGTTTTATTTCATCTTTACGTAAGAATATTTCATCACCTTAATATAGCATTGAAACTATTAAATATTTCACTATATAACTCTGGAAATAGTCACTCGAACCTTCTCGGTATCCGACTTGCGTTTGTTTACCTAAACAGCTGATTCGGGGCCATCAGCGGCTCGGGCCTTCAACAACTGCCAAAGGTTACAACAGGTGATATACGACACGTAATTCGGTGATGTTTATGGCCGTAAGTTTGTTGTTGTGTGTGAAGGATAAGACATCTGGTCGTGTTGAAGGTGATAATTATTGATTAGTGATGATAGTTAGCGAGGTTGTTTGATGGTATGATTTGACCAAGAAGATTTCAGTCCACTAACAGAAGGAATGATACACACACACACACACACACGAGACCTTCTCACCGCCCCTTAAATCAGCACGTGTTGTCTTCGAGCCAAGAATTTGTTATATAACTAGGGGAGAGAGAGAGAGAGAGAGAGAGAGAGAGAGAGAGAGAGAGAGAGAGAGAGAGAGAGAGGAGGGAAGAGGGGAGGAAGAAAGAAGGGAGAGAGAGTAAGGGAGGTAAAAGGGAGGGAAAGACGGAGGTAAGAAGGGAGAAAGAGAGATGAGGAAGGGAGAGAAGGAATGTGTACCAAGACATACACCTGAATCATCGTTACTTCACAATATGAAGGCCTTAGTGTCATCTGTGTTATGCCACCACATGCCACCACATGACACCACATGACACCATATGACACCATAATCCCTTTGTCAGGTTTAATTCTTTACTGTTATGGAGAGAAAAAAACAGGTTTACCTTTTGTTACTCTAATATAAAAAACAGAATTCAATGTAATTAAACCCTCTTGACTGATCTGTCTTCCGGGAATAAAGTTTGTGAAGATTAGTCAACCACAGTTTATTCCACCTGATGATTAAACACCTTGAGGGGGGGGTTAGGTTAGCGTTAGGTTAGGTTAGGTTAGGTTAGGTTAGCGTTAGACTGTTTGATCACACACACACACACACACACTAGAATGATCAGCCGTGGTAGTGAACATCTTTCCTTGGTGGTGAACAACTTTAATAATTTAGTATAACCTTTAGTGGACGGAACAGGTGAGCAGTCTGTATGTCAGCACAGGGATACGTGTGTGAGACAGGAAATAAAATAAATAAATAAAACATTAGTCATTATTCTGGCTACTTTAACCAATATATTTCAGTAAACACAAACGTTATTATTACCATTATGTCCTAAACCATAAAATCTGTCGACCAAAATAAACAACTCGGATCTATCGACTACATTTACTGACGTCATCGAAACGTCACATATCCTTTTATTCCTGGCTGAGTGACGTCATCCCAAAACCCCAAAGAGTCTATTGATTGGTCGAAAAACGCCTCTGAAGTATTTCTCGTGATAAATGTCCCTCCTCATTGGATGGAAATGGATTTGATGACGTCAAAAGAAACCTACAGTGCCTCCTGATTGGTCGCATGTTTGAAAAGCAATAATCCGCTCTCTTTTCACGTTCATGATTGGTTACTTATAATGAGGGGGTTAACGGACATGCAATATCGCACTTGAAGACTTAGACTCATTGTGAAGTATTATCTATAGACTCGAGTTTTACTTTATAGACATTTACAATATTTTGGTCTTTATTGTCCAGAGGTGAGAGATATTGTATACGATACCAGCACCTTGAAGGCGATAATTAAACCTTCCAGTACGATACCTTTACAGACCCACACGGACCCTCTCAGACCCACACGGACCCTCTCAGACCCACACGGACCCTCTCAGACCCACACGGACCCTCTCAGACCCATACGATCCTCCACTTATTATCCACAGGTAAACAATTGTATCAGCAGACGCAACGAGGTCATGTGCCAACTTGAGATCCATAATGTTAAGGTCAAATCTAGTGACCTCTTTCCTTGGGGGAGGGAGTGGGGTAATGAAAAGACACCTGCAACACCCGAGGAGGTAAATGGCCATATTGACCTCTCATGACCCAAATGTATCCACCCTCTCAAATTTCAGGAAGGGGGTGAGGGGAGGGGAGGTCAAACCTGAAATCTGAGTATAAAATCTGTTTATTTAAGTGATTTATGAGTGTTGTTGTGGTAGTTATTATTAGTGTTTGTTTTATACTATTACACATAAGAAGAAGAAAGGCGATAAAACACCACAATGTTGATATTCTCGTTCACTTGGTGGGGGGATCGAACCCACGTACACCAGACCACAAGTTGAGTAGTAACACACGTACCCAGGAACCCGCCACGGTGAGCTGTAAGGGGGGTGGGGGGGCAAGGAAGAATAGAGGGATGAAAGGACGGGGGTAAGGACGGGAGGAGGGAAGGAATGAAGGAGGGAGGAAGGAAGGAGGGAGGAAGGAAGGAGGGATAGGGGAATGACAGAGAAGTAAGGGAAAGAGGCAGGTTTGGTTAGGTTAGGTTAGGCTAGTTAGAAGTATACACAACCAGACAAATAAACAATCAAATGAACAAAACAAAAACAGACAGACAGACAGACAGACACTACCTGGTACACCTCCACCCATTGACCCTGACAGATGGCTTGGCACGGAGAACCATGTATAAATAGAGGGAAGCTATGTATACCGACTAGTGTGTATTACATGTATATATTTAGACAAACTATGTATATGAACTTAAATAGAGCCTTCTTGAGAGCCACACTAATGGCCCGAACTCAATACATTAGGTGACTTTCGTGACCTCTAAGTACCTGGTACACAAAGGTCAAAGGTCAACCAGTGAACATAAGACTAAAGGAAAGTACTTAAGCCCATAGACCCCTGTGAGGCAGCTCCTGTTTACACCCCAACCATTGTTATTAAACCTAACTTAACTTAACCTAACTTAACTTAACTTAACTTAACTTAACCTAACCTAACCTAACCTAACAGAGCCTAATTTAAACTTACCTAACCTAACCTAACCTTGTTTATCATCAGTATTGAACACCAGGACTCAGTGACCTCAAGAAGCCCTAGGTACCTATTTCGTGTGTGTGTGTGTGTGTGTGTGTGTGTTATTGAAGCAGTGAATGACTTAACAACTATTACTCTGACAAACATCTTTTATTACCTTATATTCCTTCCAATATTTCCAAATCAAAAATAACAATAACATAATCCAAATAAGAATCGTTTCATTATTATCTCAACAATCATAGTAATCATAAATCAAAGGCCTATACCACTATCCCTTGACGCCCCTACCATTAACTTTTGCTATTTGCTATTTCTGCTATTATTCTTGACTCCCCTATCATAGATTTTAGCTATTTATACTATTTACTATTACTATTTATACATTTTTTTCGGCTCTCCTACCACCAATTTTAGCTATTTACTATTTCTACTTGACTCCTACACAGATGTATAATAAATAAGTTCTATTGAGGGAGGGGGGGAGGGTGTATAATCACATAAACAACAGCTAGAGATTATCTGTAGAGAAAATTCGGGGAAAACAACAAGGAGAGGTCAAACAGGACGAGACGGTGAGAGTTACCAAACACCTCCAAGATGCAACTCGCTACTACGGTCTAAATTCTCCTCTTACCAACACTCTAACCTCAATCTTATGGTCTTTGCAACACTCTATCTCTCCCTCTTCTTGGTTTTTTTTATATTCTTCTTCTTCGTCTTCTTCAGTCTCTTTTAAACAACGTTGGGTTCTCCGCTCTCTCAAAATTCCTGCCATCTTGTTTATGATTATCGTCGCGGGGATGAGAAATTATCGTTTAATTTCAAATTTTTAGTTTTAAATCTCCCTCTATATCCGAATTTCCCAAACGTATACAATGGAAATTTCTATATTAATGATTTCTCTTCGCTGTATCCTACAAAAACGACCAGGAGTTGTATTAATGTAATCTTAAACAACAGCTATAGAGACAAGATGCAGGTGTTGGTGGCGGCGGCGTAGTAGTCGTCACCAGGGGATGATAATATAAGAGTTTTATCACTCATTGGTGTCCGCTGTGTCCTAAACTCCAGGCTACGAGGGGTGAGAGCCAGATACCTGTTATGGCCGGCTAGTACCTCCCGACCTTGTTAAGAGCCGGCTTCTGTGGCCAGCTAGCAACAATTAGTCGCTGGAAGAAACTACTTTACTGTTATTGCTTAAGGAAAATGTACACAGCTGTTACTGTAAGGAGCCCGGCTGCTACTGTTGTCATGGGGAACCGGCTGCTACTGCTGTTGTCATGGGGAACCGGTTGCTGCTGCTGTTGTCATGGGGAGCCGGCTGCTACTGCTGTTGTCATGGGGAGCCGGCTGCTATTGTTGTCATGGGGAACCGGCTGCTACTGTTGTTGTCATGGGGAACCGGCTGCTACTGCTGTTGTCATGTGAACCGGCTGCTGCTGTTGTCATGGGGAACCGGCTGCTACTGCTGTTGTCATGGGGAGCCGGCTGCTACTGCTGTTGTCATGGGGAGCCGGCTGCTATTGTTGTCATGGGGAACCGGCTGCTACTGTTGTTGTCATGGGGAACCGGCTGCTACTGCTGTTGTCATGGGGAGCCGGCTGCTACTGTTGTTTTACTACATAATTTTGACAGCCGGATAATGTTACCACTGCTACTTCTGGTTAATAGCCAAAATGAATAAAAATCGCCAAGTGAATGAACAAAATCGCGAGTGAGAATACAATTCGCCAAATTGCAAAACAAAAATCGTAAATTAGCAGAACTATGTTGGCGCGCAATTCTCGGTCAGCGTTCAACATAGAGGAATTAACACAGGTGACCAATTGACCTTTACGAGACAAAGGTCATTAAAGGTCAATTTCCACTGTGGAACATTTCGGGTTTAAAAAAAATTTACCGAAAAAAATGAAAATAAAAAATATAAAAGATAAAATCACCAAACGTAGTATATTTTTATTCGACAAATTTTAAAAAATTTTCTCAAATCGTGAAGGTTTTTTTTTGTGGACAACTTTAACAATACCCGGCAAAGGAGGAAGATGAGGAGGAGGAAGAGGAGGAGGGAAGGTGAAGAGGAGGAGGAAGAGGAAAATGAAGGGAAGAGAAGAGAAAGAGGAAGGTAAAAAAGAAAGGGGACGACAGGATTGGAAAATAAAAAGGATGAAGGAAGGGAAAGAGAAGGAGGAGAAAGAGAAACAGGGGGAAGAAGATGAGAAAGAAGGAGAGAGAGAGAGAGGATCAGGGTGTATATTTACGTACGCACCCCAAAAACTGTGTATTTTTCGTACCTCGATAACATCCTGGCGCTAACCTCCCCCCTCCCTCCCCCTCCCCCCACCTGCTCTTGATAGATGACCATAACATCCTGTGTGTGTGTTATTAACTGAACGCGTTTAAGATGTTACTACAACTACAATATATATAATTATTAAAGAATGCTGAAAACTTAAACTCAAATTGAAGAAAAAATTGTAGACGTAATATCAATGAATTATTATTATTATTATTATTATTATTATTATTATTATTATTATTTTATTATTATTATTATTATTATTATTATTATTATTATTATTATTATTATTGTTATTATTATTATTATTATTATTATTCGTAGAAGTTCAATAAATATTACGATAATTCAATGACACAAATTTCAAGTTAAACTCGAATGCTTGTTTTTGTTTTGATCCATACGATAATAACTTCTCGGAGCGACGACAACTCTTCCTCGTTCATTCACCGCGTAAACACAGTGACGTCAGAGATGGATTTTTTTATTATTATTATAGTTATTATTGTTGTTGTTATCCCTTATTATTCTCTTTATCACCACTGTTCGCAGCAGCACAGGTAATTAAGGTATTTACCACAGGAGAGTTGACAAAATTATCTGTGTACACTAAGCAGCCAGAAAGTTCCATCTCGAGACGGTTGATTCTTGGAGAAATAAACAGTTACACCTTCTAAAAATGTTCCTCCTTCTCTCAAGAATATTATATTACGTCCAGTGAAAACCTTTATTTAACGGACTGTATAGAGGGGAAAGTCCGTAATATGGAAGCAACATCGACACAAACTTCTGGTCTAAAATTATTACGACACCTAATTCTATAGCGACTAGTGAATGTGTGTGAGTGTGGGCTGCCCGCTTCAACCCCCTCCCCCCCCCTTCCCGCTCGGGCGTTCTTGTTACACCTCTGACGTATGTACCGCGCTATGATGTCAGCGTGTGTGACGTCATGAGCGCTGCGGGGAAGTACACAGGTTTCTAGGAGATGAGAGAGGAGGAGGAGGAGGAGGAGGATGTTGTGGTCGGGATGTAGGTGAGGGGATATCCGGGTGAGGATGGTGGTGGTGGTGGTGGTGGTGGTGGTGGTGGTGGTTGTTGGAAGGGTTCAAATAAGGATGGTGGTGGTGGTGGTGGTGGTGGTGGTGTGGTGGTGGTGGTGGTTGTTGGAAGGTTCAAATAAGGATGGTGGTGGTGGTGGTGGTGGTGGTGGTGATGGTGGTGGTGGTGGTGGTGGTGGTGGTGGTGGTTGTTGGAAGGTTCAAATTAGGATGGTGGTGGTGGTGGTGGTGGTGGTGGTGGTGTGGTGGTGGTGGTGGTGGTGGTGATGGTGGTGGTGGTGGTGGTGGTGGTGGTGGTGGTGGTGGTGGTGGTTGTTGGAAGGTTCAAATAAGGATGTGGTGGTGGTGGTGGTGGTGGTGATGGTGGTGGTGGTGGTGGTGGTGGTGGTGGTGGTGGTGGTGGTGGTGGTGGTGGTGGTTATAGATGGAAAGACGTACAATTACAAGTACAGGCACAAAGATTTTAACCTCTGACTTGACGTATAAAGATTTTCTATGTTTGACTGTCTGTTATAGCTATCCTCTCTCTCTCTCTCTCTCTCTCTCTCTCTCTCTCTCTCTCTCTCTCTCTCTCTCTCTCTCATAAAAATATTATAAGCTGGTGACCTCGACTTTCAAATGGAGTGTATAAAATAATCTTACTTTCACTTTCAATCTCTCTCTCTCTCTCTAATTGTTGTTCCGCCTCTCTCTCTCTCTCTTCCACTTTCTCTCTTTCTACACCTGTCACTTAGATTCAATCCCTATCTATCTATCTATCTATCCACCAAAGTAAACCCAACAACTGCGGCCAATAACTCTAAAAACACTATTTAAAGACCATTCACCCCTGACCTTTGACCCGATGACGTCACAGAACACCATGGACCTCGTCTATGTTTCAAACGAGTTCAAGTTGACCTCTCAGGGACAAGAACAAACAATAACTATATTTTTAGTAAGGCTGAACATCTGAGGCTGAGTAAACACTTGTTGCTGGACTTACGAGGAACGATAACAGATTATGTACCCAGGGGCATAAGACTAACATACGAACACACACTAACACAGTCATTTAAAAAAAATCTGGTGTGTGTGTGTGTGTGTGTGTGTGTGTGTGTGTGTGTGTACCGTATGTGTGTATGTGTGTGTACCGTATGTGTGTATGTGTGTGCGTGGGGTGCACCGAGGTCACAACTAAGTATAGAGAGTTGCTAGGCGAGGGTATAACAATGATCTGCCTCTGAGTGTCGCAACTGGCAATAGGAAACAAACTTAGCTCCAGAATCTCCTCCTCCACGAATGCCTCCGCCAGTCACACTGCATGCACGTGTCACTGATGTACGATAATAACCATAACCAAAACTTCCTAAACTAACTGCAGCAAAGAATTATATAAATACTAACTACGGTAAAGGGTTAATATAGATCAATATCATTAATTTGTCGTGTTTTCTTGAGATAAATTTCGTTCGTAAAAGCTCGAAAGACTTGTAAATAATGGATAAACAAAAATAATTGAGATATCTAGTGGTATCTGGCAGGCATGGTGGATGACGCAAGCAGTGACGTCACTCAGTATCCCCGGGAACCACTGTGGGCGTCAGGTCAGTCAGGATATGGGAAGTTGAAGACTATCTGCGGCTGACACCTGTCTGTTGACGTCACAGGGGCGTCTCTAAGTATGAATCGGGAGGATGTTGAGGATAGAGGTAGTAATACTGGAGGAATGGGGGGGAGGGGGAGGTGGAAGGTCGTGTGACGTCATAGTTATGGTATGACTTGGATGACGTCACACTTATGTTGTTTATTGAGTATGTCACTGCATAGAAACACACATATGTATAACTACATACATACAATATCCAGACTTACACACACGCACACACTTTTTTCATGGCGCCTCTTTTACAATAACAAATTTCCCTTAAGTCGAGCACAAAATATGTCCTCCCACATCTCCTGACCTTAATCACGGACACTACGAAAACCACGAACACCAACGGACGCCCATCACCTCTCACGGACTCATACACGGTGATTTATTCATAAACTTATAATACAAACAACAACAAATATATTACCCTCCTAATTACAATGTTAGAATGCAACAGTGGTGGTAATTAACTCGGCCTCCTCCGTCTCTGTTGTGGTGGTGAGTTTGTTGACGTTCGTGTGGATGGAGGAATAGATGACGTCACGGGGGTTTTTGTACGGGACATCCGGATTTTATTTACACCTGCTGGCGTTGCTGGGGGCGGTGGCATGGTAACTCAACCCAACCACGCCCATCCCCCACCCTCCCCAACAGCGCGACACCACGCCCACACCTACACCCGCACCACGCCCACACCCGCACCACGCCCATATCACATCTATACCACGTCCACACTACACCTACACCACGTCTACACCACGCCCACACCCACACCACGCCCACACCTACACCACCCACACACCACGCCACGCACCACACCCACACCCACACCACGTCCACACTACACCTACACCACGCCCACACCTACACCACGCCCACACCACGCCCATGTAATAATATATTTTAATTCATGAAAGCCTCTCATTCATAAATCATCTTCGTGAACACCTGTTGGGCCTCACCTTTCAATGGTCTATTAATCAACTCTGTCAACTGTACCTGTAACCTGTATCTGTACTTGAACCTGTTAACTGTATCCCTAACTTGTACCTGTATTTTCATTTGTATTTCTGTTTCTGAGTAACATTTGGGTAGTGTTATAATTTCAAAAATCTCTGTATCTGAACTTATACCTTCACCTGTAATGTCGACTATGAATTACTGTATCCAAGTTTACTGAAATACATAGACATACAGATAAAAACTTATTATTTTGAAACTTTTATAACTGTACCTATAATTTCACCTGTAATTATTTATACCTGTAATTTCACCTGTAATTATTTGTACCTGTATATCTGTAATATGTTTATCTTTTCTTAAATTAATCATTCTCTCTCAGGTGAACTCATTACACAGTATTACAAACACACATTCACCTGCCTTACATCATACTCTGAGGTCATGTCTATACAGTGTCTGACCTTTGACCTCTCATGAGTTATATTTCCGTGTCACTGACCTCTTTTGCCTTACATAACAGTATATAATTGTGGCTGAGTTAAGAATCGACTGGGGTGTGTCATAAACTGGGGTGTGTCATAAACTGGGTGTGTCATAAACTGGGTGTGTCATAAACTGTCATAAACTCAGGTGTGTCATGAACTGGGGTGTGTCATAAACTCAGGTGTGTCATAAACTGGGGTGTGTCATAAACTGGGGTGTGTCATAAACTGCGGTGTGTCATAAACTGGGTGTGTCATAACTGGGGTGTGTCATAAACTGGGGTGTGTCATAAACTGGGTGTGTCATGAACTGGGGTGTGTCATAAACTCAGGTGTGTCATGAACTCAGGTGTGTCATAAACTGGGTGTGTCATAAACTAGGGTGTGTCATAAAATAGGGTGTGTGTCATAAACTGGGGTGTGTCATAAACTGGGGTGTGTCATAAACTGGGGTATCATAAACTGGGTGTGTCATAAACTGGGGTGTGTCATAAAGGGTGTGTCATAAACTCGGGTGTGTCATGAACTGGGTGTGTCATAAACTCATAATGTGTCATAAACTGGGGTGTGTCATAAACTGGGGTGTGTCATAAACTGGGGGTGTGTCATAAACTCGGGTGTGTCATGAACTGGGTGTGTCATAACTGGGTGTCATAAGCTGGGTGTGTCATAAACTAGGTGTGTCATAAACTGGGGTGTGTCATAAACTGGGAAAGACCGTCTGTCTCTCGATATGTACTGTATACGCCCTTGTTCTCCCACCCTCAATACGCCACTGACGCACTGCAATCAATACTACACAGCTGGATCAGGCCTCTCTCTCTCTCTCTCTCTCTCTCCTCTCTCTCTCTCTCTCTCCTCTCTCTCTCTCTCTCTCTCTCTCTCTCTCTCTCTCTCTCCTTGGTGTGCATCCCGACCTTTCCCCACGTTTAACGGCACTCACTGATTGGCTGACGGTACCATCTGGGAATAGTACTGGTGAGGAGGGGGGTAGGGGTGAGGGAGGAGGGGGCCAGGGAGTGGGGAGGAGGGGGGTGGGGAAGGGAGGAGGTAGGGGGCAGGGGAAGGGGGTAGGGGCGGGGGCGAAAGGGGGGTAGGGGCGGGGGAAAGGGGGAGTAAGAGAATAAGAGGAAAAAGAGTTAAATTTACCTACCTACTAACCTCACCTACACACACACACGTTTGACCTGACCTTTTAAGTGGCGGACAAGTGACCTTTCTCACCCCCCTCTTCACGGCACCGTTCTCAGGCACGGCGCCATAGGTGTTAGTACGTGTTCAATTTCAGGTATATTGCATGCAGGTAGAGTAGTGTAAAGTGTGTGCAGGTGTAGGGGTGGCAGGTGGGTGTAGGGGCGTGTGTGTGTGTGTATGTGTGTATGTGTGTGTGTGTGTGTGTGTGTGTGTGTGTGTGTGTGTGTGTGTGTCATTGCGTCATCACAAACCTGACACTAATAATAGGTATGACAAATATTTCCTATTATTGTTCTGAGTAATACAAACTCTACTGTACTGTATATATCAGGAAAACTTTAGACCTCAGTGTGTTGTTTGTTTTAGTAATAATAATAATAATAATAATAATAATAATAATAATAATAATAATAATAATAATAACTAATAATAATAATAATAATAATAATAATAATAATAATAACTAATAATAATAATAATAATAATAACTAATAATAATAATAATAATAATAACTAATAATAATAATAATAATGCACTCACTGACAGACAGACAGACAGACAGACAGACAGACATACCCTAACAGGAGAGTCAGATTTAATTTTAGGTCTGTATTACCCCACGCGAAGACTTCCCGCCAAAATCCCTCTGGACTGACTCAAGCGTTGCAACAGGCACGCCATTCCCCCTACTAGTACCTTCTCTGTCCACTATAACGACAAATTCCTCTGCTTGACTCACACATCCTGATAGGGGAAGGGTCTACCGCGATAAAAATTCAATAAGAAATTTCTAGACGTTAGTGTTGGGGGTAATAATTGACGTCGACGCTGCCACACACTCACACACACACCCCGATGACGTCATGGCTTCACCACCCCCACCCCGATAATCACAACGCTTCTACCTTCTTGTTTAAATTAATAACCTTGTTTTATCCTTCACTCGATAAAAGATAAGAGTAACTTCTATAAATATGCAACAAGGAGAATTATTAAAGGTTTTTTGGAGGTTGTGATGACTTAGAGAATGACTTAGCGAAGGTGACTGTTTATAGTAAGCCTTCCTGCCATTATCTCCTCGTATTTGTGTATCTGTAACAAACATTGCGTAGAGCGTAAGTAGTTCTAGAAACAAATTAATTTAAGTGTTTTATTTAGTATATACGCTTAAAATATCTAGATATATGTAAATATTTCGACAAATAAATTCCTCACTAAACAACAGCTTGGTAACTCCTTCGGTTGTACTACGTGTCCATGGTCTTGGGTGAAATTTGGCGGGCTTTTATTTTCGCTGTTGTTACTACTACACGAAATTAACCTTTACAAGACTTATACTACGATTATAATAGCTGTCACTTATAATTTTAAGTTAAGTTTTATTCAGAAAATCAACAGGCTAGTTTATAATATTAAAATATTCGTTATAGTGAAGTGTGAACATCTTCCCTTCTCTAATTCAGAAAAGATGACCTAACCTAGATGAGTCACCCTGGCACCTGGCGGACGTACGATTAACCAAACTTTCAACCACAAATATCACAACCTAAAAACATTAATAACACTAACATATATACAACAAATGAAATAAAACGAAGCATTTCCCAAGAAATAAAAACATCCTTAGTGAATAATGAATAAAACTAACCCAGCCAGTACAATACGTTTGCCACCATCCATAGCTGGAATGGCCGTTCTTGATTCTGACGCGTTGCCCACCTTCTGAGAAAAATGGAGAGAGGACTGTTGAAGGGCGGCGTGGACCTCCGTAAACAGGATGTGTGGCCTTCTGTTATGTTCTTTTCTCTGAAGGAGGAGGTCAAGCAGGTGTTTCCACAGAGAGAGAGAGAGGGAGGGAGGATGGTGTACTACGTAGTAAATGAAACAGTGCAAGGGAAAGGGGGCCATGTGACACACTAAACAGGTGATAAGAAAATAAAAAGCGATGATGCTCGAGAATTGAATTAAATAGAACAAATGAAAAACATTAAAACAAATATATAAAATAATATAAGAGGGTCATTATATATATATATATATATATATATATATATATATATATATATATATATATATATATATATATATGTATATATATATATATAATAGGTTATAATATATGAAAACTAAATCTATAAGTACTGACACTGAAGAGGCTAAACCGGATGATGAAACAAGTTGAGAAACACGAGTCAGTTTCGATAAAATACCAGGAAAGTTTAAATGTTACGCCTCATGAGATATTACACTTGGTTTAAATTTTCCCATCCATAAGTACATGTATGTATGTATGTATGTATGTATGTATGTATGTATGTATGTATGTCAGGTAAACAGTTCCCTCACCTCCAGTACCCCCACCACTCCATTACCCCTCCAACAATCCTCCACCACCCTCCAACAATCCTCCACCACCCTCCAACAATCTTCACCAACAGTATAAATATCCTCCCTTTCATCCCCTACGCCCTAACACTACCAAGATGGGATCAAGTATTTCAATCTTAACTTGGGGAAATATTCAGAGTATTTACTGTATGTTTGACCCATTGTGTGTGTGTGTGTGTGTGTGTGTGTGTGTGTGTGTGTGTGTGTGTGTGTGTGTGTGTGTGTGTGTGTGTGTGTGTGTGTGTGTGTGTGTGTGTGTGTGTGTGTGTGTGTGTGTGTCTGTGTGTGTGTGTGTGTGTGTGTGTGTGTGTGTGTGTGTGTGTGAACTACTCATAAATACTAATTATAAATCAACGTCGCAATAAAATAACAAAGAAATAAACAATAAATAAATAAATAAAAACATAACGGAAAAATACCGAACAGATAAAAGGTCAAAATATATTGATTGAACTAAATTAAATGAATAGCGAAAAAAACACGATAAAAAAACACAAAAAACGCAACAAACACATACAAAAAATTCCCCAGACATCTTACGGATTTAGTAAGAGTGGCGGGCAAGAAATTTACCATCAAGCGCAGAGGGACGACCATCAAGCGCAGACGACTCCTGGCTTCGAGTTTATACATTAAGTAAATCGATAAATATCATACACTTTTTCAACTCTAGATCAAGACAGGTCAAAGGTTAACACTCACCAGGTGAAGGTCAAGCTCCCTCAGACTTACCTGTAAAAATAAACAATAATACGATAATAATAACAATAATAATAATAATAATAATAATAATAATAATAATAATAATAATAATAATAATAATAATACCGAAATACACAAGGTAACTTAGCGACAGAATTACACAACGAAAGCTTAAAGAGAGGCAGAAATGTAAGGAGAAATACACAGGGAAAGAAGGAAGATGAAGATATGTCTGGTGTAACCTAATCATACGAGGAAAATTTAACGAGTTATACAAAGAAGGGGGAAGACAGAGGTAGGTGTGTGTGTGTGTGTGTGTGTGTGTGTGTGTGTGTGTGTGTGTGTGGGTGTGTGTGTGTGGTGTGTGTGTGGGGTGTGTGTGGGGTGTGTGTGTGTGTGTATGTGTGTGTGTGTGTGTGTGTGTGTGTGTGTGTGTGTGTATGTGTGTGTGTGTGTGTGTGTGTGTGTGTGTGTGTGTGTGTGTGTGTGTGTGTGTGGGGGTGGGGTGTGTGTGTGTGCCTTAACCTAGGTAGAGTAGTCCCCAGGTGGTGACAATATCATTATGGAGAAAAAGAAACATAGTATACCTGAGGTGTTAATGAGACAGGTGAGAGAAGTTAATTAAGACACGTAAGAAACACGTAAACCAACTCCTTTAAGGTGTTAATTCTCTCAGATATTATTACCATCCCCACTACCACCACCATCCCCACTACCACCACCATCCCCACTACCACCACCATCCCCACTACCACCACCATCCCCCTACTACCATCACCACTACCACCACCATCCCCACTACCACCACCATCCCCACTACCACCACCATCCCCACTACTACCATCACCACTACCACCAGCATGACCTTGACCCAGGGTGCCAGCAGGGGGTAATAATTGAGGCAGTGTCGTGTAGTGTCGCCCCCGCTCACCTCACTTGACCTTGACCGGAAGTCTCCATACCTGGATGTTGCAGAAGGTTGCAAACTGTTGAGAAAGGTTGTAGTATATTGTATAAGTTGCAGAATGTTGCATGTTATAGTATGTTGCAAAGTGCTGAGAAAGCTTGTATAATGTTGTATGGGTTGCAGAATGTTGTGTGATGTTTCCAGCGTTGCAGAATGTTGCATGAAGTTGTATGGGTTACAAAATGATGCAAGCTTAGCAGTGACCTGGCCCCAGCTTGCAACATGCATGGCCAGGCCAGACACCTGACGCACCTCACTCCTTCCCTCTCTCTTTCCCTCCTTCCCTCTCTCTTTCCATCCACCCCTCTCTCTTTTTCCCTCCATCCCTCTCTCTCTTTCCCTCCTTCCCTCTCTCTTTTTCCCTCCATCCCTCTCTCTTTCCCTCCACCCCTCTCTCTTTTTCCCTCCATCCCTCTCTCTCTTTCCCTCCTTCCCTCTCTCTTTTTCCCTCCATCCCTCTCTCTTTCCATCCGTCCCTCTCTCTTTCCCTCCATCCCTCTCTCTTTCCCTCCATCCCTCTCTCTTTCCCTCCATCCCTCTCATCCAAACTACCTTTCCTCTCGACCACACCTTCTAAAATACCCTCCTCTACTTACCTATCCTCTCTCCCTCCGTCTCTCTTAATTATACACACTACGAGAGAGAGAGAGAGAGAGAGAGAGAGAGAGAGAGAGAGAGAGAGAGAGATCACCACACATAGTTCCAAACATCAACATGGTGTCGAAATTACACCAAGACTCGACTAAATAATATTATCTTAATGTCAAGATTTGAGTTACGAGAATAAGATTATACACCAGACATACAGACATACGTTATATATACCCAAAGACACGTTAGACATATGACAAATTGCGACAGACACTGAAG
Organism: Homarus americanus; assembly: GCF_018991925.1. Lineage (NCBI taxonomy): Eukaryota > Metazoa > Arthropoda > Malacostraca > Decapoda > Nephropidae > Homarus > Homarus americanus. The sequence continues at coordinate 5,773,692 of NW_024720711.1, read as the reverse complement.
ACATTTCCCGTTAAAAACAAACATTGTCTCAATAAATTTCGACACACAGAGAGACATATTATGACTGTTACTGCGTGCGAAAATATGCTCTCTCTCTCTCTCTCTCTCTCTCTCTCTCTCTCTCTCTCTCTCTCTCTCCCAAGTGCCAGTGCTCACACAATCAGTTGACAACAAGGAACCAGATACAGGGATAGACTAAGGTAGTAACAGCTCTAATCTACATGTGTGTGTGTGTGTGTTTGGTAATATAAAGGTACGAAGCTCTTATTCTAGTGTGTGTGTATAATGTGCCCGTGCATGTATGTGTGTGTGTGTGTGTGTGTGTGTGTGTGTGTGTGTGTGTGTGTGTGTGTGTGTGTGGTAAAGCAGCACTCTCCTTCCATTGGCACCCGTCAATGGCACTACTTCCACAAGGCACTATTCTAACACCTACATAAAACCTTCCCCCACCCCCCATTGACAGCATTCCTGGCATTCCTCCTGGCATTCATTGTGGCACCCCCTCCTGTTGTACCCCCCCTTGGCACTCTCACGAACACCCACACTGGCACCCCCATCGACTCCACCTACTGGCACCCCCAACTGGCACTATCTATCTATCTACCTACAGTATATATCTAAGATGATTTACGGTCCTTGCAATGTTTACGATAAATTTCTTATAATGTTGACATATAAATTATCCTCCAATGTTTATACTGTCTACATATATATGAAAATGTGTGTTGAGTGACTTGACTTGAGATGACTTGGCAGATGATAACAGATGGCTTGACAGATGACATGACAGATGGCTTGACAGATGACATGACAGAGATGGCTTGACAGATGACATGACAGATGGCTTGACAGATGGGTTGATAGATGACATGACAGATGGCTTGACAGATGAAATGACAGAGATGGCTTGATATATGACATGACAGGAGATGGCTAGACAGATAATGACAGATGGCTTGACAGATGACATGACAGAGATGGCTTGACAGATGTCATGACAGAGATGGGATGACTCGAGTCTAAAAATATATCAATTGGTTAAATCTCTCTCTCTCTCTCTCTCTCTCTCTCTCTCTCTCTCTCTCTCAGCACCCCCACCAGACTGAACCGTCTAACCAGCTGCAACAGGCAAGACTGACTCCTCCTGTGCCAAGTATGTTGCTAAGTCAGTACACCTCGACCCAAGCGAACTGTGAAGAGGAAGACGACATACAAACATACATACATACATACATACATACATACATACATACATACATACATACATACATACATACATACATAACAAATACATACTAACACCAACCCTATGTACATAAACTATTACCTACACATGTAAACATTATTTTCTCTCTATATATACAAGGCGAAGCTTAGATCACACACACGAATAGATTACCTAGCTCCTCACACGTATACAACCTGGAGATAGTAAGGTTCAGGTTGTCCTTATACACGGGTTGGTTTACAGTGTTATGAACGCTTGGGTATACACGTGGACAGTGACAGCAAGACAGGGGTATGCCACACTAGCGAATATGAATGTGTATAAACAATTTTGAATAATAATGATGGTGGTCGTAGTAGAATAATAATAATAATAATAATAATAATAATAATAAGAGCAGTAGTCGTAATAATAGCAATAATAACAGCACCAATAATAAAAGCAGTAATAATAATAATAATAATAATAATAATAATAATAATAATAATAATAATAATAACTGTAATAACAACAAGAGCAGCACTAGTAATGTCTCTCCACTACGCAGTTCACGAGCGTATGGACCCCCTGACACCTACGCCTGTAAACGTGTCCTGTGTTATGCAACCACTACGTCGCACCCCTTAACCCCACTCACTCACTCCCCGTCTCCCTCTCACAACACTATCACATAACACTAAAAGCTTTAATCTTGTCGAGAGTTCCCTCACACACACACACCTGGGTGGGCCTAACCTAAGCCGAGTCATGACCCCGACCAACAAAACAATAGGCCTAAGGCAGGAAATTTCACCCTAGCACAATATAATATCCTTCACGGCCATCCTCCCTCCCTCTCTCTCTCTCTCTCCCTCCATAGGCCTCCCTCTCTCTCTCTCTCCCTCCATAGGCCCCCCTCTCCCTCCCTCCATTGGCCTTGCTCCCTCCTTCCCTCCCTTCATAGGCCTCTCTCTCTCCCTTCATGGGCCTCTCTCTCTCTCTCCCGTCATTGACCTTGTTCTCTCCCTCCCTCCACAGGCCTCCTCTGAGTGGATAATAATAACAATATTAACATGGCTGAGCCAGTTGAGAACCTGAGCTCTCTTTTAGGCACCTGATATATACTATACAATATACATATATCTCAAGGAAGTATTATGTAACAATTAGTAAAATCTGGAATAGTACAATAGCATGGTGGTAATAAGAACATCACATAATGTTACCACGGTCATCACTTCAATATTTATTTATTTTATTATTTATTATTTTTTTAGTTATATATATATATATATATAAATTACAGTGGAATTGAAAAACATAAGTATAATGGGGGAGCAGTACAACCTGGGTTGTACAGTATTAAGGTTGAACAAGAGGACAGAGCTGTCAGGATTATGTCTACTTGGCAATTATGTTTATTGCAATGGTAATTACTTATTTATTTACATGAATAATTTCCGATAAAACGGTTTTGATGGTACAATAAAAGCAGGTACTGTAAATACAGTGGGTGTTACAAGAAATATTAATACTTAGACAATAGATATTTTTTAAGAGATGATTTAAAGGAAGGGAGCGTAGTCTTTGCTGGGATGGGTGGGGGTAAGTTGTTCCACACCTTCACACCGTGATATTTTATGGAGGTCTGGGACTGAGAGGAGCGCATTGGGGGTGTTCTTAGTAGCTCTGGGTGCCTTAAGTTGCATCTCTGATTATTCCGGAACTGGAAATAATTATTGTCAAGCAAGTGATTGATAGATTTGTAAACAAAGAGGGCACAGCAGTAGGTGTTAATATCTTCGAATTTTAACATTTTCAATATACAAATTTTTCGTTTGTGTGATCTGTTTTTTCAAATAGGTCATTGTCCGTACAACTCTCTTTTGTGCAGTAACTAGAGATTGTGTTTTTGAAGAGCCAGAGGCCCCCCCCCCCCTAGTGTGTGACAGTGTATCAGGTGTTGGTAAACAAGATCATGATAGATTTCTTTCATTGCTGTGAGAGTGAGTGACTGTCGAGTGTGATACATGATACTGCACTGTTTATTGACTTTACTGTGAATGGCTTGTATGTGGTTCCTCCAGTTAAGTTTCTCATCAACAATAACTCCGAGGAATTTAGTATTTTGTTCGCGTTTGAGGATTGTATTACCAAGTTACAGGGGGTCCAAGTCTGGGGGTAAGTTTTTCCTTCTGTGAAAGATCGTGTAGTGGGTTTTCTTAAGGTTTAAGGTCAGTTTATTACGTATTACCCAGGTCCTGACTTTAGTTAATTCAGTGTTCACTTGGGTGGAATCTTTCGTAAGAGTATGAAAAAGGTCAGTCTGTTAGGGTGAGTCTGGGGCCAATTTTGACGCCATTTCTTTCTGCTGTATTTGTGTATCTTGAGTACAAGTTGTGAGTTCAAGTCACACACACACACACACACACACACACCTGATAAAACCCCAAATAAGTCAATTTACCGCCAGCTCCCTCTACACGTATTGGATGACGTCACCACCAGCCCTAAACATCAACAAGAGAAACATATGAATACTTTTGTACATATCTCAATATAATAAATCTATTCATTTTATCTATTTATCTATTTGAGTTTTGTAATAGATTCCAACATCCCTATAGAATGACGTCATCACTGTACTATGGTGTCGAGGCACTATTAGTCATGGTAAAGCCTTTCCTTCAGGGATGAAATTGCAGGGTGATGGTAGCACGCGATGCAACGGTGCAGAATATATATTGTTGCAACAACTATGATTCCATGTTTAAGTGGGGGGGAAGGAGGAGGAGGAGGGAGGAAGTAGGGGAGGAGGAGGAGGAGGAGAGGGGAGTTACTGTACTGTTACGGAGAATTCAGTAGTATTTATTTATTCTATTTAAGGGATTAAATTTCATTTCTAAGGGGTTGAAATATAGCTAATGATATCTAAGGGGGGAGTCAATGGCATTTATCATCTATTAAGGGGCTAAATTTCCTTCTTTGTTAAGGGGAGGAAAAGGCGATGGTGAAGTTTAGTTAAGAAGGAAACTTATTTTTTTTATTTTTTTCCCTGAATGATTTATTTTCCTCGTGTGAGTTTAGGGTTGTTAAGAAATAGTTGGTACCCCCTTCTGGTCTCTCTCACACACACACACACACACACACACACACACACACACACACACACACAGTATATACATGCACCAGAGAGTACGTTTTGCAACACAATAATCTGGCAATAAAACCAGTGACAAAATAAACTCCAGATCTCTCTCTCTCTCCTTCACAAAACACCAACGAGAGCTATTTCCGTATCACACGGCCGAGGTAAACAGACCCGTGTCCTTCCCATGCCTAGGAAACACGCGTCTCCATTCTCCTGTAACCAATCAAGGCTCAGGATCTTGATCAACGATAAGACAACAACAATGCAAAGACGTAGTTATGACGTCATAGGCGAGAGGATTGCAAGATGGCAGAGGTCAACCGATACAGGTAAACCAAGTTAGCACGTCAGGGGTCAACTTGGATATGAGGTCAGCGGTCAACTCAGGTAATTGTATTGTTGTATGTAGGTTAAGGCACTACCTGTATGGCACTGTCACTACCTGGGAATTACTACACCTGTATAATAAAATAAATATATAATTACCTTTTATACTCGACGCTCAAGGTGTGTCCAGGTGTGTTCGAGGCTCAGACTTAACCCAACTGTAATTCTGTAATACAAAAAAATACAGTAAATAATATAAACATACAGGTAAAAGAGTCATTACAGTAAGTATTTTATAATTTCTTATATTAATCTCATCATACATAACTAAATTCAATCTAGGTATATTTTTCCCATTAATTATTCTTCGTATGCAAATTAACATGCTAATTACCCAGGTAAGACATTAACCAGGTAAGATAATAGAGTGAAATTAAACCATTAAAAAAATCCTATCGAAGCTTTGAATTAAAAAAAAGAATGGTTGAGAGAGAGAGAGAGAGAGAGAGAGAGAGAGAGAGAGAGAGACAATTACGGGTAATAACTCAACGGTGTGGGAGATAACACGAGGATTCTTAACACGAAGGAGAAAATGAAATAAAAAGAGGAAAAGAAGATGGACGAGATAATGAAGGTATAGAGAAAGTGATAGAAAACTAGGAAGAACGATGGTGTGAGAGAGAGAGAGAGAGAGAGAGAGAGAGAGAGAGAGAGAGAGAGAGAGAGAGAGAGAGGAGAGGACCAGCCCAATGACAACAAACCATACACCAAATTTCCTTAGCCAATCAGGAGTAATTGATAACCTAATCTAAGTTAACCAATCAGCTGACTCTTTTGGTAGCCCAGCCCAACCTTCTTGGCAAGCAACCTGCTTGGCAGCAGCCTGGCAACCCAGCAACTGCTTGGCCCAACCTTCTTGGCCCAGCCACACAGCCTAGCAGCCCAGCAGCCTGGCAGCAGCAACTAGCAGCCCAGCAGCACAGCAGCCCAGCAGCCTGGCAGCCCAGCAGCACAGCAGCCCAGCAACTAGCAGCCCAGCAACACAGCAGCCAGCAGCCTGGCCCCAAGCCAGCAACTGCTTGACTTAGCAACTGCTTAGCCCAGCAGCCTAGCAGCCCAGCAGCCTAACCCAACTTAACCTAACCCAACCCAACTTAACCTAACCCAACCGACAATTATCAACCAAAGTAATAATAATTAATAACAATAAAAATATATTAAAAAACCAACAACAACACATCTCTTGTTTATAATTAATGAGAGAGGTATAGAGACCGCGGGGGCAATGCGTGTAATTAGTCTGGTTTACCTGTTGTAGCCCAGGTAGGGTTGTCAAGGGTTCCCTGGTCTAAACACCTGTAATTTACCTGGCCTAGAAAATTACTTCCAGACCTTGTTATTATTTTCAACTTAATAATAATAATAATAATAATAATAATAATAATACGCTATTACTCTTATACGCAAAAACTAAAATCCTATTTACCTTTTGCGTAAACCACGTTATTAACCTGTGCGTATAATTAAGATGGTTGGTCTTTGTGCTTGTGTGGGGGGGGAGGGGGGAGGGGAATGAGGTGGAGGGGGAAGGGGTGGAGAGGTGAGGGGGGAAATCTTCACCTGTGGGGGGATTTTTTCCAGCACACCTGTCGCCTCTCTGTCTTCAGGTCACACCATTGTATGTACGTATGTACGTATGTATGTATGTATGTATGAACGTGGAGATACATACAGGTATACATCATCAACTAATTGGAATAACACAACACCAACTTTCACTCCTTCCTCCTCTTCCATCATCATCATCATCTCCTTTCCCTCTGCTTTCTCCGTCTTTTCCTTTGTGTACACTGTGACTCTTGGACAATACACACACACACCTTTTCTTTCTACCTTTTGTTTCTCTCTCCAGTATGGCTGTGAGGAACAATAGGGCATAACTGAGTATATTATAATATATCTGGGTATATTTTTTTCCGGGTTATATATTGAGTCTGTATAGGAATATATTATGGTGTGTGTGTTTGTGGAAGAGAAAGTGTGTTGGTGGTGATGGTGGTGGTGGTGGTGGTGGTGGTGGTGATGGTGGTGGTGGTGATGGTGGTGATGGTGGTGATAGTGATGGTGGTGATGGTGGTGATGGTGGTGATAGTGGTGATGGTGGTGATAGTGGTGATGGTGGTGATAGTGGTGATGGTGGTGATGGTGGTGATGGTGGTGATAGTGGTGATGGTGGTGATAGTGGTGATGGTGGTGATAGTGGTGGTGGTGGTGGTGATGGTGGTGGTGATGGTGGTGATGGTGGTGGTGGTGGTGATGGTGGTGATAGTGGTGGTGATATTGGTGGTAGTGATAGTGATGGTGGTGACGGTGGTGGGGGTAGTGGCGATGATTGATGCCTCACTTTATCCATTCTTCAGTTTTTCTCTTTATTCTTCATTTCCTTTCTATTCACCTTCTTTATTATTGTCTTTTATTCAATCTTTTTCATCTCTTCCTCCATTGTTATTCACCTCCCCTTATGTTTACCTTCTTTATCATCTTTACTTTACTTCCATCCTTTATCATCCCTTTGTTCTTCCCCCTCCTTTATTACTTGCTTCATTCACTCTCTTTATCACCTCCATTATTCCTCTCTACCTAACCTAACATTTACTTATTTTCCTCCTCTTCCCCTTCTTCTTCCTTCTCCTTCTTTCCTCCTCTTCTTCTTGCTCTCATCTTTTTTCTCCCTCTCCGTTTCTGCCTTCTCCCCCTCCCTCTCCTTCCTCCTCCTGCTCTCTCTTCTTTACTTCTCCCTCTTCCTCCCTTCCCTTTCACCTCTTTGTTCTCTTGGTTAATTCCCTATTTATCTCTTCTTTTCCTGCCCTGTGTGTGTGTGTGTGTGTGTGTGTGAGTGTGTGTGTGTGTGTGGTTAAGGGAACGTATATCAAAGGGTGACAGATCTCCGTAAAGCGCCAAGGGGGATGACAGCCACCCAAGGGAGGGTTGTCAAAGGGAGAGAAATTCTATAGAGGGAGAGATCTTCAAGGGGATTAAGTAGGGGGGAGGCTAATCCAGGGGGGTTAGTAGGTTAAGGGTTAGAGAGAGAGAGAGAGAGAGAGAGTTGTCATCAATCTTCTCTCTCTCTCTCTCTCTCTCTCTCTCTCTCTCTCTCTCTCTCTCGGTCCATTCCACTCCTTTAAACTCTAATCCAGCGAAATCCAATCACATAAAACACTTCTTTTTTCTTTTTATTTGCTCCTCCTTCACTTCTCCAATCACTCTATTTGCAATTCCAATCAGGTTTATCTTCTCGTCTTCCATTTCCCATTTTCTCTTTTTTTTCCATTTTCTATTCGAGGTAAGACTTCGATATTCAATACCTCGAGTGAATTTTTTCCCTCCCAATTAATCCCACAACGTTTATCAGTAATCCACAACCCTGCATTTAATTGGCCATTCCTGTCTAAAAAAAAAATCCTAATCCCTGTGAATCTTTGGTTGTATATAAACCATTTACAGTTAGTGGCGCTAATCAATGGATGAAACATTAGTGGCGCGTCGAAGCCAAAAATCACGAATCTCTGGTCATATAACACATCCTAAAAAAGGTCCAAAATCCAATCACTGAATTTGATTAATGTGTGTGTGTGTGTGAGAGAGAGAGTGGGGGGATCTCTCTCTCTCTCTCTCTCTCTCTCTCAACCCCCCCCCATCTTCACCCATCCCCTCCCCTCTTCCCCCCTCACTACCCCCTCCTCTTCCTCTCACCCCCCTCTCCTTCTCTTTCATCGTCCCCCTCGGTAACATTAGCCAACTTGGGGGGTGGGTTAGAGTGGGTGAGGGTGCTTAGGAGGTGGTGAGGAGTGAGTTAGAAGTGGAGTGAGGGTGGGTGGGTGGGAGTGAGTGAAAGAGGGTGGACAAGTCTCCTATAACAAAAAAACCTTCTAACATCCGGGATTCTGTTGTCTTTTTCACCAAGGTATTAATCAGAATGTTAAAACAGTTAGTGTTACAGAATACAGGAATAAATACAAGCACACATACGTTCCAGAGTCCAGTCAGATGAGGACTCAAGTACACTCATCTACAATATGATACCCACCCTCCCTACCTACCCCCCTAACCCTCCCTTCTCTCTACCCTTCTTCCCCTCCCCCCTCCCTCCTTCCCTCTCCCTCCCTCGACCCTACCTGGAAACTGGTCATGTCACTCGCTAGTTGTGAAGGCCAATATAACTTTTAATAGCTGACAAGTCGATGAGGAGGGATGGCTCGTGACAGCTGAGGAGGGGTGTCATGAAGCCAGGTGTGTGTGTGTGTGGGTGTGGGTGTGGGGGCTGTGTGTGTGTGTGTGTGTGTGTGTGTGTGTGTGTGTGTGTGTGTGTGTGTGTGTGTGTGTGTGTGTGTGTGTGTGTGTGTGTGGTAATCACCCAAAACCCACCATCAATCAATCAACATTTATCTTTCCCCTACTAACAACATCCAACCCATCAACCAGCACCCACCACCACCAACCACCATCCCCTACCACCACCAACCACCACTACCACCACTACCACCACCAACCACCCTGTGTACCTAGCAACAAGCACACTCACACAAAACACCAAATACACACAGCTGACCAACATATGCCAACAGCTTGTTCTAGGTAGCGGTTTATTCACCTCTCTCTCGGACGAATTAAGGGTCATTTTACCTTAACCGGGAGGGGGAGGGGAGCGAGGGGGGGTGGGAGAGAGGGAGGGAGGGGGGTTGAAGACTCGGTTAAGACGTTACTGAGTGAGGGAGGAATACCGTCGACGAAGGTGTGACCGAGGCAATATCTTCAGTAGGTCAAGCATCTTAACATAGGGTTGATGGCTGAGTTCTTGTAGTGGAGCGATCACAGGTAGTCTTAACCTAGCTTATCAGAGCCTTGTCTAGCCTAGCCTGACTAAATTTAACCTAACCTAACGTAGTCTGAGTTAATTTAACCTAACCTAACCTAACCTAACGTAGTCTGAGTTAATTTAACCTAACCTGACCGATAGAACTCTACAAGCCGTCACTACCATTAGCAGTGAAGAATGGTTCCTCATCCACTACCATTAGTTACCATTGACCTTATTATAACCTCTTCTTCCCCTCAGTGAGATGAGTCAGTAAAGTGAGTAGGTCAGGTGAATCAGTAAAGTGAGTCGGTCAGGTGAGTCAGTAAGATGAGTCAGTAAGGTAAGTCAGTCAGGTGAATCAGTAAAGTGAGTCGGTAAGGTGAGTCAATAAGGTGAGCCAGTCAGGTGAGTCAGTAAAGCGAGTCAGTCAGGTGAGTAAGCTAGCCTTGGGGTGACACAACTTACCTGCTCCCCCCCTCCCACCCCAAAGAGTCACACAACCATGGACTTCCTCCCAATTTGGTTCCCACGTAAATAGGTGACCCTGTCTCCTCTCTCTCCCTTCCTCCTTCCTCTTATTCCTGTCTCTCTCCTCTCTCTCTCCCTCCCTGCTTCCTCTTATTCCTGTCTCTCTCCCTCTCTCTCCCTGTTCTTTGTGGCATCTCCCTCGCCCCCTCTCTTTTCCCGCGTTTTTCTTTTGTTTATATTCTGTATAGCGACAGTCTTTTGTTTCACGGCACTAAATTCAACTTTTTAATTCTCACTCTTTTGTTGGTCTCTTCGTTGTTCCTCCTTTTTTTTGTTTTCTCTTTCGCGTTTTTGTTTCTTTGTTATTGCTTTTTGTTTTGTTTTCCTCTGTTTCGCATTTTCTGTTTTAATCTTCCTCTCTTTAAGCTTTATTTAACACACATACACACACATACACACCTTCCAACACCTGTGCCAGAAGCCAATTAATCACTACCTGTCGACTTGTTCACATTACACGCATGATTAACTGTATGGGAAAAATCCTCTCTCTCTCTCTCTCTCTCTCTCTCTCTCTCTCTCTCTCTCTCTCTCTCTCTCTCTCTCTCTATCTATCTACTCATGTATGTATGTATGTATGTATGTATGTATGTATGTATGTATGTATGTAGCGGATGGTAGACACAATGCACAGCAGAACCATCTCAGGTAAACTAAACAACACTAGCAGTTTAACAAATGACCTTTAACACCTTGGAAACACCGCGTCACACCACCTCCCACACCGCGTCACACCACCTCCCACACCGCGTCACACCACCGCGTCACACCACCTCCCACACCTCCCCACACCGTGTCACACCACCTCCCACCTGCGCATCACACCACCCCCAACAATACACACGCACCAACAACACTACAATATGGTGCTAAAGTCCCTTCACATCCATCATCCAACGCCATTATGTTGGGTGTTCAAATTAGTCTCTCTCTCTCTTTCTGTTTGTCTCTTTTTCTTCTTCTTCTTCCGTCTCCTCCTCCCTCCTCCTTCCCAACACCCAGACGTGACACTCCCCACCACCAACAACCAGCACCACAACCCCCACCACCATCACACAACCCCCACCACCATCACCACACCCCCACCATCACCACCACCACCCCACCACAACCCTCCTTCCGTAGACAACTTATAACATTGTCTGACCTCAACTATTTTAATATCGCTAGGGTCACTGTGTATCCTCGCTACCACCATCACCCCACCACAATTCTAACTACCACTATCCAGACTATACCATCATTTTAGCTACCACCATCGCCCCTACGACCATCGTCTTTACCATCACTACTACCACCATTACCACTACCACTATCCACTGTACCACCATCATTACTACCACCATTACCGCCACCACCACCATCATCATCATCAATCCTCCTCCATCTTTTCCTCCTCCTCACTTCAAACAATGCCCTCAGGCCTATCCACTACCTAACCTTGAAGTAGTATCCTCCTTACATTACCACTACTAACATATTTAACTCCAGCTTACGTTATTAACATCAACCATAATAATTTAACACAAAACACAAATTTGATCAATCATTTATTCCTGAACGATTAATTATGACGTTTTATTCAATTTTTAAGGCGAAATAAAAATTGGGTGTTTACGTCTGGGGCTTCTTGATTTATTTCCGTCTTGTGTTGTAGATTTTAAAACCAATGATAATCCTGTGGTGAGATGGTGAGAGGAGGAGGAGAAAGAGAAGGAAGGAGAGAAGAGAGGAGGAGAAAGAAGAAGAGGAGGAGGAGGAGAAAGAGAAGGAAGGAGAGGAGAGAGGAGGAGAAAGAAGAGGAGGAGGAGGGAGAGAAGAGAGGAGGAGAAAGAAGAAGAGGAGGAGGAGGAGAAAGAGAAGGAAGGAGAGAAGAGAGGAGGAGAAAGAAGAAGAGGAGGAGGAGGAGGGAGGAGGAGGGGAAAGAGAAGGAAGGAGAGAAGAGAGGAGGAGAAAGAAGAAGAGGAGGAGGAGGAGAAAGAGAAGGAGGAAGAGAAGAGAGGAGGAGAAAGAAGAAGAGGAGGAGGAGGAGGAGGAGAAGAGAGGAGGAGAAAGAGAAGGAGGGAGAGAAGAGAGGAGGAGAAGGAAGAAGAAGAGGAGGAGGGAGGAGGGAAGGTTACAGCTTTCAGGTCCTAATGTTTTTTCCCACACCCTACCGCGAGGGGGGTAAAAGAGAGGATAGTGTAGGAGAAGAAGGAAGACAAGGGGAGAGGCGACAGCCCCCTCTCATCTCTTTCCTTCTTCCTTCCTCCTTCCATTCGTCCCTATTCCTGTTCCATTATCTTCTTCTTTACCTCCCCACCACCCCCCTTTTCTCACTTCTTCTTTTCTTCTCCCTCCTCCTTCTCTTCCCTCCCCACCTCACTCTCTCCTTCCCCTCTGCTTAGTAACCACAAGACGTCAGTACCTCCTCTCCCCCACACACCTGCTGGTATAAGCGCCTGGATCCCTCTTCTTGTTGTGATACTGAAACCCCTTTGTGGTCGTCCAGGAGGATCGGATACCATCAAAGGACTGGAATAAATTTTATGGGATCGGATACCCATTAAGGGATGTGATGTGTAGTTAGATTCGTTTCAGGAGGATTGAAAGCTTTTAAAGGATGAGGGATTAGGATTAGGTGATTGGATACCATCTAAGGGACGAGTGGGATTAAATTCTATAGGATTGGACACCTTTAAAGTGAGATACCTTCTAAGACCTTATAGAAAACTCATATACCCATAAAATAAAAATTTACACCAGACTATAGATGAGTGAGAACATTCCTTCTCTCTCTCTCTCTCTCTGTTTTAGGACAGATGTCTCCCTTAATAAATAAGAAAATGAGCAACACGAAATTTACGACTCTCTAAAATAATAATAATATACTACTACTACTACTACTACTACTACTACTACTAATAATAATAATAATAATAATAATAATAATAATAATAATAATAATAATAATAATAATAAGGTAAAAACACAAAATTTGTTTACTTAAAAAACGTATTTTCTGACTGGCGGATTTTCCTCAGCACACCAGGCGGATATTGACCAACACAGGAAACTGCTAACGACCGTCCGTGCGTCAGGTTAACGAGGTCATTTAACCTATTCTCTGCCTCAAAACCTCATTACTGACCCAAACTTTTTCCCCACCAAACTTTCACCAAGGTAATGAAAACTTTTTAAGTATATTAAGAAGATTAAGTAAATTAAGTAGCATGATATATTATATATATGTGTGTGTGTGTGTGTGTGTGTGTGTGTCAATACTCACGTAAGGGTAAACACAAGGTATAAAGACCCCAACCGGTGTGTAAACTCACGTACACACACACCCACATACACACTGAGTGTGTACATACCTCATACACACACACATACACATATATACTTTAATACATATATATTTTCATTCATGTATACTTTGATTCATGTATACTAAGTAGTACATGTATAGTAAAACACATATAATCAAGTCAGGTAGTTGACTCAGATAATAGTGCTGACATTTACATACACATACAGGCACACATACACATACAGGCATACATACACATACAGGCATACATACACATACAGGCATACATACACATACAGGCATACATACATACAGGCATACATACACACAAACCAACAATTAACTACACAAATCACCACATACTATGGTCCATCAGGCATACAAACATACACCGACAACCACAACGCCACAATGAACCATTATTTGGTCCTATCCTCCCCCTCCCTCCCTAATCCCCCCTTCCCTAACCACATGTCCCCCCACTACATCCCCTCCCCCATCACCACTTTTTTTAAGGGAAAGGATGGATGAAAGAAGATTAGAGGGTGGGGAAGGAAGTTATAGTAAGGAAATTGAAGAAATTTAGGAGGAGGTAAGAGAGGGCGGGCTGACCACCTAGCTAAGCTAATAGTTTGTTAGGGTTGTGTCATGGGGCAGTTATTGTCTGTCTATACCAGCACTAGACAGCCTACCCTGTCCCTTTATGGGTGTTTTAAGGGCCTACTAATTACCTCCTTCCCTCCACCACCACACCCCTTTCCCCTCCACCACCACCTTTCCCTCCACTACCACACCCCTTCCCCTCCACCACCACATTCCCCTTCCCTCCACCACCACACCCCTTCCACCACCAACCCCCCTTCCTCCATCACCCCTTCCCTCCATCACCCCACCCCTTTGTTTATCTCATTAAAACACTGGTGCATTATGGAGGAGGAAGTCGTGGTGAAAAGGACCAGAATGAAGAAGAGGAGGAGGAAGAGGAAGAAAAAAGAGAACAAAACAATAACAATAAAACAAAAAGAAACAAAAAATTAAGATAAAAAGAGAGAGAGAGAGAGAGAGAGAGAGAGAGAGAGAGAGAGAGAGAGAGAGAGTAATAATGAAGACAGGTGGAGTCATCTTCTTCCAGGATCAATGTGTAGGCTTCCAACACCTCTCCAGCATTGTTCACGAGGAGGAGGAGGAAGGGCAGGAGGAGGAGAAGAATGAGGAGCAGGAGGAGAATGAGGAGGAGGAGGAAGGGCAGGAGGAGAAGAATGAGGAGCAGGAGGAGAATGAGGAGGAGGAGGGAAGGGCAAGAGGAGAAGAATGAGGAGCAGGAGGAGAATGAGGAGGAGGAGGAAGGGCAGGAGGAGAAGAATGAGGAGGAGGAGGAGAGAATGAGGAGGAGGAGGAAGGGCAAGAGGAGAAGAATGAGGAGCAGGAGGAGAATGAGGGAGGAGGAGGAAGGCAGGAGGAGAAGAATGAGAGGAGCAGGAGGAGAATGAGGAGGAGGAGGAAGGGCAGGAGGAGGAGAAGAATGAGGAGCAGGAGGAGAATGAGGAGGAGGAGGAAGGGCAGGAGGAGGAGAAGAATGAGGAGCAGGAGGAGTGAGGGAGGAGGAGGAAGGGCAAGAGGAGAAGAATGAGGAGCAGGAGGAGGAATGAGAGGAGGAGGGAAGGGCAGGAGGAGAAGAATGAGGAGCAGGAGGGAGAATGAGGAGGAGGAGGAAGGGCAAGAGGAGAAGAATGAGGAGCAGGAGGAGAATGAGGAGGAGGAGGGAGGGCAGGAGGAGAAGAATGAGGAGCAGGAGGAGAATGAGGAGGAGGAGGAAGGGCAGGAGGAGGAGAAGAATGAGGAGCAGGAGGAGAATGAGGAGGAGGAGGAAGGGCAAGAGGAGAAGAATGAGGGAGCAGGAGGAGAATGAGGAGGAGGAGGAAGGGCAGGAGGAGAAGAATGAGGAGCAGGAGGAGAATGAGGAGGAGGAGGAAGGGCAAGAGGAGAAGAATGAGGAGCAGGAGGAGAATGAGGAGGAGGAGGAAGGGCAGGAGAGAAGAATGAGGAGCAGGAGGAGAATGAGGAAGAGGAAGAGAAGGAGAATGAGGAGGAAGGGCAGGAGGAGGAGGACAGAAAGGTGA
>NW_024720711.1:5745709-5753209 GCF_018991925.1 Homarus americanus | reverse complement strand
GGAGGAAGGAAGGAAGGAGTGAAGGAAGGAAAGGGTTAAAGGAAGGAAGGAAGGAAGGAAGGAAGGAAGGAAGGAAGAAAGGAAGGACTTTGAAGGAAAGAAGAAAGGAGGAGGGAGGATGAAAGAAGGAAGAAGTGAATAAAATAACGGAAAAGAGAATTATTACACTGACGTTAACAAAAAATTATTGGAACACAGGTAGCGAGCGTATCTAGTGCGTGCCTTTATGATTGGCTGAATGTTGGGTGACGCGGTAATGACGTCAGAGGTGAGTCACTCCTAAGTTGGTAGTGACGTCACGGATGCATCACTTCTAGAGATGGAGGGGGGAGGGGGGTGATGGTTATGACGTCACGGATAATCCCCCGTCTCTGAGTGGGAGTTACTCGAACTATCTGTCTCTATACACTGTGGCCCTTGATGCTCACACTCGACCTTTACATAACAAAGAACAGGGTGCGGGTTGCCGACACATCCTCTTTATCATATAGACACACACACACACACACACACACACACACACACACACACAGACAAAATAGATAGATAGATAGATAAATATACTTGCATCAGAAAAAATATCCATAAGAAATACAACCATAATCGATGAGTATTAAAGAAACAAAACACTAATTACGAAAAGACATTTTAGGTCAACCTCAAATACGCTAAATCACTTCAAATTTACGCTAAAAACCTTTAAATACGCAAAAAACTCAAATACCCAGAATACGCCACAAATTTAAGAACAAATATATCACATTATACGCTCAGGTGACAGGTACGGATTAACAACTTTCAAAAGAGTGAAATTATGTTTAACGACAGGGGGTGGTTGGCCATTAGTGACGTCAGCAGCTCCATTATAGTGACGTCACAAGCGGTAATGGCGCGTAATGGTGAGTGTGTGTCAGTGATAATGATGATGATGATGATGGTGTAAGTGATGGTGAGGGGGTCAGGTCATAGGTTAGGACTACCGTGGTTATTGGTTGTATACATACATACATACATACATACATACATACATACATACATAGTGTTATTGTTATTATTATCATTATTATTATTATTTTATTATTTTATTATTATTATTATCATTATACAATACAATGACTAAATTCAATAGTTGTTTAAATATCCTGAAAAAGAATATAAAATTATTTCCTAACGACGGTTAAAAAATTTCAGGTGATTATAAAATTGCTTCATGATCTAAACCAGTTAATTGAGTCGTTTGACCTTTAATGACCGCTCATTGGGTCAAATTACCCTGACCTGGAGAGCTATCCAGACATGTTTTGACCTGATTGTGTCTTGTATAGTCTGGTTAGGGAGGCATGTGTACAGCAGAGGTAACTGACAGACAGACAGACAGACAGACAGACAGACAGGTGGACGGACAGACAAACAGACAGAGAGAGAAAGAGAGAGAGAGAGAATAATTGGACAATGGTCTGGGGAAAGAAGGGAGGGAGGGAGGGAGGGAGGGGGACACACAGTTAATCCCTCTGGGGTACGATCTTTAGGTCACGTCAGGTCACGGTAGGTCACGCCCCTCTTGACCTAACAAGGTATTTGAGGGAATAGGAGGAAGGTAGGTTAGAGTTCTGGGGAGGGAGAGGGGAGAGCAAGGTGAGGGGAGGGAAGGGGAGAAAGAGGGAAGGGGAGAAAGAGGAAAGGGGAGAAGACAGAACAAAGATGGCTAATATTTCCACCATCTTCACTACCTGTAAACACACACACACACACACACACACACACACACACACACACACACACACACACACACACACACACACCTGTGCCAGTAAGTGCCTCTACAGTGCCAGCAACATGGGAGTGATAAGGGAAAAGGAGGAAATGAAAAGGGAGGGAGGAGGTGGAAGGAAGGGGGGGGGGGAAGAGGGAAGAGGGTGTGGGAAGGAGAGGGTGTATTGAGGGAGGGAAGGGGGCGAAGAGGGAAGGGAAGTTGAAGTAGGGGAAGGAGGAGGGGGAGGAGGGGGTATCAAGTGGGGAGGTGCGCAGTGAGGGTCGGGTGAACGCACGCAGACGACCGCGCAGTAGAGGACCCCCGTCACAGCGACCCCTGAAGGCGGCAGCGGTCACCTCTACCGCACGTACGTCTGTCTGTCTGTCTGTCTGTCAACCCTTTCAACCACCGCCACCACCACAATCCCCCTTCTTAAATCAACCACTGCAACCAGCCCCTCTACCACCACCATCTCGCCCCTAACCAAACCCCAAACCCAGTCCCTTACCCCGGTCCCTCTTACGTGTGTGTGAGTGTGTGTGTGTGTGTGTGTGTATGTGTGTGTATGTGTGTGTGTGTGTATGTGTGTGTGTGTGTAATAAGGACTCGCCATCTGAGGAGGTGATGTCTATCTGAATGAATGTATGTATGTTTACACCTCCTCCCCCACACACATCTCTTGTATTCTGCCGCTGGTATTGTATTATGACACCAAACTACTGTAGTCTGACCCACTTACTCTTCTGCACCACCACGTTATTGTATTTTGATCCCAACTATAGTACTGTACTACCCAAGGCTGTATTTCGCTGTATTCTTGCTCATACATTCAACCCCTGCCTACTGTATTATATCCTCAGTCATTCTTACTCATCCTAGATTATCCTGTATTCTCGTAGCCTTCAAGCTGTACCCCAGACTACAGTAAGAGAGAGAGAGAGAAAGAAAGAGAGAGAGAGAGAGAGAGAGAGAGAGAGAGA
This sequence comes from Homarus americanus, assembly GCF_018991925.1. Lineage (NCBI taxonomy): Eukaryota > Metazoa > Arthropoda > Malacostraca > Decapoda > Nephropidae > Homarus > Homarus americanus. Next base: position 5,750,476 of record NW_024720711.1, on the reverse strand, counting down.
TGGATACAGTATCTCGCTGTAAGATCTCTTCTGCCTTGGAGATGGTTGGCACAGTTAACATTGATAAGGTTGTGGAGAGATCATGAGGGGGGGGAGGGGGTGGAGGGGGTGGTTGAGGGGTTGAGGGGAGGGGTTGGGAATGAGGGATGAGGGGATAGATTGAGGGGTTAAGTGCAAGGTTAAAGGGGGATAAGGGGGATTGCGATTAAAGTATAAGGAAGGGTTGGGATTAAGGGTGAGGAGGGATGGTTTAGGATAAGGGATTAAGAGTAGGGATGAGGCAATGTTTACCTAAGACCACACAACGTTAAAAAAGGTTTAGTAAGATACAGCCGTTACAGAGGTCCAGTGATACAGAGTGGTACAGTAGAGAGAGAGAGAGAATCCTCGCTCTACCGTAACACCTGTAACAATGTGTGTGTGTGTACACCTGTCACTCTATATCTCTCTCTCTCTCTCTCTATCTCTCTCTCTCTCTCTCTCTCACTCTCTCTCTTATTATAGGTCATCGCTCCTGCGGTACAGGTAAGGGATACAGGTGAGATATACAGGTATGTTAAAACAAGAGAAAGAGGCAGGTACAGATTAAAGAATTTGGTCCAAAAAACACGAAATGAGAAAAAAAATCGAAAGAAAAAAGAAAGCAGTGGCGTGAAAGCAGAGACAAAAAAAGAAAGTTGCGTCCCTGATAATACAGTAGAAAGATGTTAAAGATGTAGGTCAAGTGCACGTGGAGGATGAGGGAGGAGGAGAAGGAGAAGATAGACAGATAGATAGAAAAAGAAGAAAGAATGAAAGAAAGGAGGAAAAAGAAAAAAAATAGCTAGCTAGATAGAAGAAGAGATATATTTATGAAGAGAAGGAATGACAGTTTTGCCTTAGTTCGATTACAAAATAAAGACAGGACAAGAAAACAATGTGATAAGAGTAATCTCTTGTGAAAGAATTCAGAAAGAGACCTAGACTTGTGAAAGAGACCTAGTACTTGTAAGCTTCCCGGACCTACGGGTCTAGAAAACAGTGTGCGTTAATGTTCGAAATAAGGCAAATAGAGTATTGGGTTTTATATCTAGAAGTGTAAGTAATAAGAGTGCAGAGGTCTTATTGCAACTATATCTTGCGCTAGTCAGGCCGCACCTCGATTATGCGGTTCAGTTCTGGTGCCCCTATTATAGAATGGATATAATTCACTAGAGTCGGTGCAGCGAAGAATGACGAAAATGATTCCGGGACTTAGAAACCTTCCATATCAGGATAGGTTAAAGAAACTAACTTGCATTCCCTAGAAAGACGAAGAGTGCGGGGAGATATGATAGAAGTATTTAAGTGGGTGAAAGGAATCAATAAAGGGGATATAGATAAAGTTCTTATAATATCCGAGCAGGATAGGACTCGGAGCAACGGATTCAAGTTGGATAAGTTTAGGTTTAGGAGGGAGATAGGAAGAAACTGGTTCACAAATAGGGTGGTGGACGAGTGGAACAAGCTTAGCAACTTTGTAGTAAGTGCGGGAACTCTGGAAAGTTTCAAAAGGAGGCTAGATAGATTCATGGATGATAGAGAGTGGTTGTAACTCTCGACAGGAGCTGCCATGCACAGGCCAACCGGCCTATTGCAGACTCCTTATTTCCTTATGTTCTCTCTCTCTCTCTCTCTCTCTCTCTCTCTCTCTCTCTCTAAGAATGATGAGCACTGAGTAATTGTAAAGACGAAATGTGACTTGAAAAACACACACACACACACACACACACACACACACACACACACACACACACACCCTACAGCTATCCCAGCCTTGAGCCGTAATTCTCAAAGGTTCAAGCGACCAATTTTGCTCGTAAGTGAAGAGTTAAGAATGCCCCTAACTACAGCACCCAAACAGCGTCCAATATGGCGACAAATATACACAGGGACTCTACCAGAACATAATTATATTGACTTTACTACCTGTTAGGAGGATAACAAATTAACCTTAACTTACCTGTAATTAACTAACATGGATGAGGGGTGAGGAGAGGGATGAGGGGTGAGGAGAGGGGTGAGGGGTGAAGAGAAGGAGGTGAGGAAACGTGAGAAGTGAAAGGAGAGAGGGAAAAGGAATACATACAGGGGTAAGAGGAGGGGAGAAAGGAGTGGGTTGAGGGGGGTGAGAGGGAGGTGAGGGGGTAGCGTGGCACGGGGTCGTCTACCTGGAGAGGGGTCAGGTAACTGTGGTGGGGTTGCGGCTCTCTTCCCCACTCCCCACCCCTCCCCCTTCAACGGGTCAGCGGTACTAGGGGTTAGGGAAGGGGAAGGAGGTAGGGGAAGGTAGGTAGGGGAAGGAGGTAGGGGAAGGTAGGTAGATGGAGAGAGGCCGCCTACTACTACTACTAGTACTACTACTATTACTACTACCCGCTCCCACCCCTTCCCAGTAACTCCCAACCCATGCTCCAGAAACTCCCCCTCCTAGCCACTCCACCTCCCCACCACTCCTCCTAGCCACCCTCCGGCCACCTCACCTCCCAATAGCTGCCCCACCACCCCCAGAAACACTTATCGACTGAAATGTGAACAAAATGAGTATTGTTCAACGCCGCCTAGTATGGTCGGTGGCGTTGACCCCCTAGTGTGTCAGGGGGGGCCTCGCATGTTACCTTGAACGATTAATGAACAAATCACAAAGGGGTGAACAACCGTGGACTGGTGGTGAACACGAGGTTATTTTCACTTGGTGTAATGTCATTTGTTCATGAAGGGGTGAACGACTGACCGTGAACTAATGTACACAAAGTCATGTTCACTTAGTGTATGTCATTTGTTCATCGTGGGTGAGCTTCCATGGATACCTGAAGGAAGAGGGTAGATATGTCCTGTTGAACATTTAATGAACAACAATGAACCGAGGAACACGTGTTGTAAAGTCCCTTGTTCAATTATGGTCACATTTGGACAGGTGAACAATTAATGAACAAGCTATAAGCAAGGCAGCAGGCACGGAACAAAAGTGTGAACAAATGTGGACTGATGAAAGTTTTTAGTCCTTGTTCACCGAAAAGTTATGGATGTCACTGATGAACACAATCATGAACACGGTAGATAAATAACTGAGGCATAAGTGTACATACAACACTTTATAAAAATACACACACACACACACACACACACACACACACACACACCATGCTGAGAGAGAATGTATGTGTGTGTGGTTTAAAGTACGTCCGTGGCTGCCTGCGGGTGTGTGTGTGTGTGTGTGTGTGTGTGTGTGTGTGTGTGTGTGTGTGCGCCAGACCCACATATAAAAAAAAAATAAAATAAACATTTCCAGGGCACTGGCTGGCTTTCTCCTGAGAAATGGGCTGCCCCTTGGAAACATGCGGCGGAGAGAGAGAGAGAGAGAGAGAGGAGAGAGAGAGAGAGAGAGAGAGAGAGAGAGAGAGAGAGAGAGAGAGACTCATTACAGGCATAGTAACCTTTTTTTTTCACCAGGATTATCTCCATCAATGGTATATCAAGGTAATTTTTTTTCCAGGAAGATGTGCCAGTTTCTCTCTCACCCTTAATATCTCTCTGACTGGCCTCACTAAACCATACGTCGTTTTCTCTCCACTCACACTGCTCTCGTAAGGTACCTACTGCCTTCCCTCCTATACCTCACCGGGCCTACACCTGGTCTTCTATATTTGTAAACAGAGATCAGGTGTTGTAGAACCTCCACGTGGACATGTATATTTAGCGGGAAAACTAAACCGGATGGATGTATTAAGACCTACACACCATCACCTATGTTTACTAAGATCAGCTGAGGTGAGGGATACAGACGAGTCCTTATGTTTGTAAACAAATAATCAGCTGTTTGATCCTCTATCTGTGCTGATTGTGGATTTTGTTTTTGTTTTTCTGTTGGAATTATCCCCGTTGCTTCTTCCCGTTTTCCTGTTTTCATCGTCTGCTTTCTCCAGAGTGAGGAGTGAGGAGGAGGAGTGAGTGAGGAGGGGGTGAGGAGAGGAGTGAGTGAGTGATGAGTGGAGTGGAGGAGTGATGAGGAGTGAGTGAGTGAGTGAGTGAGTGAGTGAGTGAGTGATGAGTGAGTGAGTGAGTGAGTGAGAGTTAATTTCTTTAGGTTAGTGTTACTCTTTTCCCCCAGTATGTATTCTCTCTCTCACTCTCTCCTACCTCTCCCATTCTTATTATTCCCCTTCCACCCTCCTCTCCCCTTCCACCCCTCCTCTCCCCTTCCACCCCTCCCATTTCCCTCCTCCATTATCTGTATTCCCTTTATTCATCTCACTTTTATCTCCCTTATCACAATTTATTTCCATTTATCACCCTCTTTCACCCCTCTCCTTTCCCCCACCTTTCTATTTATCTATCTATCTATCTATCTATCCATCTGGATGAACGGCGCCATCTGATTGGTTGATTCCTTAGAGAACCAGTGAAAGCTCAGGTTCGCAATCAAAACAACATGGCGTACGCAGAGGGAAGACGGACGGACGGACTGACGGAGACAGACGGACGGACAGACAGACGGACGGACGGACGAACGAACGGACGGACAGACGGGCGGAGATACAACCAGCGTGGAACAACTGGGACAAAGTGGCATGAATAACGAACCGTAATGACTTAAGTGGTGGAGTTTGTTGTTACCGAGTGTGTCCCTGAGAGAGAGAGAGAGAGAGAGAGAGAGAGAGAGAGAGGCATTTAGACAGATAGAGAAAGAAAGAAAGAAAGAGTTGAACCTTGGGAGTGTCAGAATTATCCTCACCACTTGACACCGAG
>NW_024720711.1:5738209-5740709 GCF_018991925.1 Homarus americanus | reverse complement strand
CTCTTCCCTCCTTTCTTCCGTTATCGCTACCACTATTACCTCTCTAAGTTATTGTTCTACTTCCTTTTCATTTAACCTGTGGTGGGAGAGAGAGAGAGAGAGAGAGAGAGAGAGAGAGAGAGAGAGAGAGAGAGAGAGAGAGAGAGAGTCTTATGCCTTAGGGGTCAGAGATGGGGAAGAAAACAAAGAAAGGAGGAGGGAGGAGGAGGTAATCTTGACAGCAGTAATGGAGGTAGAGATGACGGGAGATAGGGAGGGTGAGGAGGAGGAGAGAGAAGAGACTAAGGTAAGGGAGAAAGGGAGAGTAGTGGAAGAGGAGGAGAGGGAGGGGGAGGGGGAAGATGCTGGAATGGTTACCTGGGGGGAGTGTTGGGCAACTGCTCTGGAGGAGGAGGGGGAAGAGGGGAGGAAGAGGAGGGGGAAGAGGAAGGGAGGAGGAGACTAGAGGAAGGTGTGGTGGTGATGATGCTGGCTAGTTAGTGTTGGTAAGATGCTGATAATGGTTCGGTTCGGTTCGCTGGTTCGTTGGGTCAGTTCGATGATTCGGTTCGTTGGCTCGGTCCGTTGATTCGGTTGGTTAGTTCGGTTCGCTGGTTCGTTGGGTCAGTTCGCTGGTTCGGTTCGTTGGCTCGGTCCGTTGGTTCGGTTGGTTAGTTCGGTTCGCTGGTTCGTTGGGTCAGTTCGCTGGTTCGGTTCGTTGTCTCACTTGCTCTCTTGTTCATTCCGTTCATTCGCTTGGGGTTTCCTTTATTCGTTTGCTTCTTTCCTTTATTTACACCTTCATCCCTTCCTCTGCATCCTCTTTCCTTCATATATCCCTTAATTCCTTTGTTTATCCCTTCAAACTCTTCCTTCATTCCTTCGATCGTCTACCTTGTCGGGGTCAGACTAACTGTAGGCATCGCTTTTACGGTTGTATTTTGCATGTGAGGTCAGCTGGGTGGTGGTGGGTGGTGGTAGGTGGCTGGTTCACACACACACACACACACACACACACAGTAGCACCACCACCACTACGTGTTCACCTAATCTAAGAATAGCTGGTAATCAATAACTAAGACACACTCGCTACCACAACCACCACCAAAACTACCATCACCACCACCACCACCACACAACCACTACTACTACCACAATCACCACTACTACTTCTCATCACCACTATCACCAACAACCATCACAAGGTTCCCCTCCACATAAAAATCAACGAACAGACACACACACAGACCTTGGACACTGATAGAGAGGACGAGTGTTCTTATCAAGGCTGTGTACTTGATAACATAAGCCTTTGAGATGGATTTTCCACCTTTTCTCATCTATAAAAAAAGTGAATATTTTTTTCTTGTTTTTTTATCTCTTTTTTTTTGGTGGGGGGGGGGCGTTTTTATTTAATATTTTTTGACTAGATTTATAAATGATCTTAGAGGTATCCAGTAACTTATATACATACATACACGTATATACTTCCATACATACACAGTTACATACATACATACAAAATAAACAAAATTAAAGAAGAAAATAACGTGGATATTATACACAGTTTATAAACAGAAGCTTCTCCCTGTAACACACACCGGCGTACCACAGCCCTAACCAGGTACCACAACCCCACCAGGTACCACAGCCCCACCAGGTACCACAACCCCACCAGGTACCACAGCCCCACCAGGTACCACAGCCCCACCAGGTACCACAGCCCCACCAGGTACCACAACCCCACCAGGTACCACAGCCCCACCAGGTACCACAACCCCACCAGGTACCACAGCCCCACCAGGTACCACGGTATCGACCTGGAGGTAATTACAGGTAGCAGGTGTCCCCTAGCCCTGGTGTGGGATGGTGAGATGAACACCTGCTGCTACACACCTGCTGCCCCACACCTGCTGCTACACACACCTGGTACTACACACATCAACAGCCGCTCACCTTGGGAGTCTGTCGGTCAGCAAGATCACCTTACCTTGACTGTGAGATGACGGCCCTTGATGACACCTGCCGAAGGAGAGAAGGACTATTATCATCATCATTATTGTTATTATTATTCCTATTTATTATTCACTCTCTTTATCAACTTATCGTGGATGGGAAACACGGATTCATAAACGACAACAGGAGGCCGATACAGGACGTCTCAGTGCGGTTGGTTGGATTTCCTCCGGATTTTCGTAATTGACGGGGTTTTCTAGATCCGGATTTAACCTTTGGGAAACGACACACACATCACCGAGAAATCACAAGTCTTCTAGTGATTCACGGTAGTATTAGTTAGTGACTCTTGTTAGGCCACGTGTAATAATGATGATGATAATAATATAACAACAACAACAACATTTCTTAACCCGTTACAATCAGAGACGTTGTTAAGCCGAGAGATAAAGTTTAAGCTAAGCGTTAAATTTCATTATAAATAAATAATCTCAAGGGTTTGGGGAACATCCTGTACACACACACACACACACACACACACACACACACACACACACACGGGTCG
>NW_024720711.1:5715709-5735709 GCF_018991925.1 Homarus americanus | reverse complement strand
TAAGTGGGAGGTGAGCAGGGTGGATGAGTGGGTGGTAGGTGCAGGGAGGATGGTGGTGCCATCTCCACCAACTCCCAACACACCACACCACACACCACTACCACACCATACACAAATATCCACACACCACCATACACTCAAATATCCATCCCACACACACACACAAAACAAAAGATGACCTTCATCCATCAAACACCTTAAGTGCGACAATTACTTCACGCCCAACAGAGGTTACACAAGCCACCACCTAAGTTCTTCTGGGAACTGTTTGTATACACTGCCACCCACCCCTACACACTCCCACCTTCACCACACCCTTCTTCACACACCCCACCCTATCCCCACACCACACCACCCCCACCCTCACCACACCCTCCTTCACACACCCCAACCCTCCCCCACACCACACCCCCACCCTCACCACACCACACCCCCAACCCTCCCCCACACCACACCCCCCCACCCTCACCACACCCTCCTTCACACACCCCAACCCTCCCCACACCACACCCTTCACCCAAATTTCACCACACCCTCCTTCACACACCCCAACCTCCCCCACACCACACCCCACCTTCACCACACCCTCCTTCACACACCCCAACCCTCCCCACACCACCCACACCACCCCCCCACACCCCACCTCACCACACCCCCACACACCCCCACCCCAACCCTCCCCACCCCACCCCACCTCCCCACACACCTCATTCACCACCCACCTCACTTCACACTCCTTCACACACCTCAACCATTCTCTCACCATTGATTCTTCACACACCTCCCCACACCCCACCACACCATTAATTCCTACATCCCACCTTATCTCCCACTTCATAATAACAATTCACAACAGTTAAAAGTTAAAACACACTAGAAAGGAATTTGCCACCGTACCTGGAGATAATTGAGAGAAGAAAGAGATCAATAAAGATATCTCTCTCTCACCAGTCTGCTCCATTTGTCTCTCTTCTCTCACATAACTTATTTTATCGCAGTCGTGAATCTTAGAGAGTAGCTGTTCTGTTTGTGTGTCGTGTCTAGGTCGTACAATTAACGTACTGCTAGGCTTGGGTCGTGCCTAGATAGTACAATTAACGCACTGCTAGACTTGTGTCGTGCTTACGTCGTACAATTAACGTGCTGCTAGGCTTGTGTCGTGCCTGGATCAAACAGTTAACGTACGGCCAGAATGTCGTGGGCTGGTGTCGTGACCTAGTTTTTGTGGCTGTTATCATGCGTAAATCACTCTGTGTATATTTCACCAGGCGTGAGTCGTTGAGGTCAGGCCAGTCAGATCAATAACCCTGGTGTTGTTTGTGTTGCGTTCAGGTGTGTTGTGTTCAGGTGTGTTGTGTTCAGGTGTGTTACGTTCAGGTGTGTTGTGTTCAGGTGTGTTGTGTTCAGGTGTGTAGTTTTCAGGTATTGTGTTCAGGTGTGTTGCGTTCAGGTGTGTTGCGTTCAGGTGTGTTGTGTTCAGGTGTGTTACGTTCAGGTGTGTAGTTTTCAGGTATTGTGTTCAGGTGCATCGCGTTCAAATTACTCTACATCAAATAATAAAACCTCTATATACCGAACTATATGGAAAAAAAATCCGTTATATAGAGGTTCCATTAGATATAAAACCTCCATTTTACGGACAAACAATAATAACAATAACAACAGTGAAATAATACAATTCAAATTCACACGAAAATAAAATAATACAATAATAAAAATACAACATACAAACAATAAAATAATAATGAGGACATACACTCATACTACACCACATAGTATGAGTAATATGTCTCAGTATAATATGTCTCAGTATAATATGTCTCAGTATAATGTCTCAGTATAATATGTCTCAGTATAATGTCTCAGTATAATATGTCTCAGTATAATATGTCTCAGTATAATATGTCTCAGTATAATATGTCTCAATATAATATGTCTCAGTATAATATGTCTCAGTATAATATGTCTCAGTATAATATGTCTCAGTATAATATGTCTCAGTATAATGTCTCAGTATAATATGTCTCATCATAATATGTCTCAGTATAATATGTCTCAGTATAATATGTCTCATCATAATATGTCTCAGTATAATATGTCTCATCATAATATGTCTCAGTATAATATGTCTCGGTATAATATGTCACATTTATATTATAACCACAATACTAAACTAACCTAACCACAATAGTTTAGTCTCCAAGAACCACCTGAAAATATACACAATGATTCACCCTCGTGTATACAAGGGAGTCTTTGTTAACATACACATACATACATACACACAGATACAGACTTACACACACATAGATACAGACATACACATACACACAGATACAGACATACACACACACACTGATACATAGACAGGCACAGACAGGTAAAACGTACAGTAATATATCACCCAGCTTATTCCACCTTCATTAATCTTTATAACACTAACCTAACCTAACCTAACATAAAGCTAACGTAACGCTAACCAAACCTAACCTAACTTAACCTAACCTAACGCTAACCAAACCTAACCTAACCTAACATAAAGCTAACGTAACGCTAACCAAACCAAACCAAACCTAACCTAACCTAACCAAACCTAACCTAACTTAATAATGTTAATGCCCTCAACCAGCTAGTCCTGTCACTAGTTAATAGATCACAAGTGTTTCTCAGTTCAGTCTATCAAAGAGCAATTTTCCTTAACCACTGATTATAATTTTCACATCTGTGGTATACCAACGGGGGGAGGGGGGGGGGTGAAGGGAAGGGGTGTGAGGGAGAGTGGAGGGGAGATAAGAGGGAGGGGTGATAAGAGGGAGGGGTGCACACAGGCCAGTAAATATATGATAGGGTGCACGTAGATATGACCGAGTGCACGTAGATAGATAAAAACATGAGAGGGTGCACGCAGACAGGTGAACAAGGTGAGGGAGAGGGTGACGTGCCTGACTCCACGTGGTTGGCTGTTCATCGGTTTGGTCGAGTCAGCTCATAACATTGTAGGTGTTTCGTCAGCCAAGCCAGAGTACCTCCCCCCCTCTCCCTCCTTACCCCCCTCCTCCTCCACCCCCTCCCCCCTCCTCTCCTTCTCTAGTAGGTTCTAGATCATTCTACCCACACACACACACACACACACACACACTTCGAAAAAAATGCTCGGGTTTAGATTGCCCCTGCCCACCCCCCTTTCTTCCCCCACCCCCTTCCCCCCCTTTCTTCCCCACCCCCACCTTCTTCCCCCACCCCTCCCCCCATCACATGTGTTTAGTTATCAATAATTCAGCATCGCACGAGTTAATTTTTTCCTGATATACGTTCTTCTTCTCCCCCTCTCCCCCTCCCTCCCCCCTCTCCTGACTGGTAAATGTGTATATGCCGTCAGTGCCTCAGTCTAGGGCAGAGAGACAGACAGAGATTCAGTAAGAGACAAAGTGCGTAACAGAGATTAAAACAGAGAGAAAGATGAGTGACAGAAAGGTGAAAGAAAGAGAGAGAGAGAGAGAGAGGGGGGTGTCAAGGCAGTCGTGTACAGGTGGGTGTGTCTACTCCCCACCTGGCCCCACTAACTGCTTTGAGTTGCGTCAGGTAATCTCCCCACCTCTCCTCCTCCTCCTCCTCTTCCACTTCCTCTTCGAGTAGATTCTAGAACTCTCGCTGCGTTATCATCACCATTTCTTTTTCTTCTCCTCCCTCCTCCTCTCTCTTTTCTTCTTTCAATTCCTCCTCTTCCTCATTTTCTGTTTATTTTCTTCGTCGTTCTCCTTTTCTTTTCCTCTACCATTCTCCTTCTCTAATACTCTGTTCGTCCTCTCAACGACCCACCCGGCCAGATTAAAATAGGGAATTATCACTTTAGGAAACCTGTTGAAATGGTGGATGAGTGATATTGTCTGGTGGTATTATTTGTTTTCTATCTCTCTAGAACATTGAAGAACCATCAATTGCCTGCCTGAGTGTTTGGGTGGGAGCCTATAGAACTGTTTTGACTGTGACGTGTTAGGAATCCGGCTCTCTAATTGGTTCTCGTCACCTATTATGTTGATGACGTGTTAGAGATCCGCTTCTCTGATTGGTACTTTAAAATGTTTCGTGCATAAAATCTCCAACATTTAAGCTGACTAAGATCCAGACTAAGCTGACACCACCTCACTTAATGAAAGGCAAATACGGTTAAAAATTTATCTACAGATTCTTAAGTGTTCGTCCTATAAATATTTCTCTTAAGTGACGATGTGAGAATGTACCTAACCTACCCTAACCTAACCTAACCTAACCTAACCTAACCTAACCTAACCTAACCTAACCTAACCTAATCTAACCTTAACTTAGCCTAAACTAATCAGGCAGGTATCAAGGAGTAAGGAGATGAGATATCAAACACCAGACACCACACACAAATATTCACTACCCAGCCCTCAGCCTTGATAAAGAATGCAATTTGCTAGTGTGGGCGAACGTATGTTTAGATGGGAGAGGGGGAGTAAGGGAGGGGAGAGGAAGGGGAGAGAAAAGTGTGGGAGGGGAAGAAAAAGAGGAGTGTGGGAGGGAAGAAGGGAGAGGTAAGAGGGAGGAAGGGGAGGTGAGAGGGGAGAAAGAGGAGGTGGGAGGAGACGGAGGGGATAGTGGAGTGTGGGAGGGGAGAGTGGAGTGTGGGAGGGGAGAGTGAGGGTGGGGAGGGGGAGGGAGTGGAGTGTGGGAAGGAAGAGTGGGAGGGGGGTGTGTGTGAGGGGGGGTGAAGGCGTGACTGGTTAATGTGGGGGGAGGGTGGGGGGGAGTTGTCCGCCACCACATACCACACACAACACACATACCACAAGCCGGTGGGGGTCGCGCGTGTGTTTTGGTGGTAGGGAGGGGGAGGAGGGAGGGGGGTTGGGGAGGAAAGTGGGGAGATGGGAAGGATAGAAGGAGGTTGGGAAGGGGGAGTTTAATTTAACAAATTTATTGGCAGAGCTTGTAGTACAGTTTGCCTATTCTGAGTAATTCGGTCAGGTCTTGACACTGAGGGTGGTATCACTTCTCACTGCCACGCAGGACAGAGGTTCATACACAAAGAAATACATCATATTCATTAGCAGTATATATAGGTCAGAGTCATGTGGGTGATGTCACTGTTCACTGCCATGCAGGACGGAGGTTCATATACATTGGACGTCACATTCTAATTGAAGACTAATCAGTGTGGGCCAGCAGCAAATTTGGGATAAACAGCAAGAATGTCCTCAAGCACCCCAGATTCAATGTAGTAATTACAAAGTTCATGATACAATAAGCCAGGTGGCCTGAAGTCTTTGAGAGTGTCACATTCAATAATATAGTGTTCAAGTGTATGCTCTAAAGGTTTATCACAAAGTTTACATGCTGAGTGTTCCGGTATGGGTACGGCGTTACTAACATGCCAGATGTGTCTGTATCCTAGCCTAATTCTGGCCACGACTACATCACATTGTCTGGTTCTGTCCTTATGCTGGCCATACCGGTACCTCTCGTCACAAAATTTGTCATATTTACTAATGCTACAACTGCCAGGTCTCTCTGCATTTCTCACTTCTCCTAGATCAGAGTTCATGATTCTGACTTGAATGTTTTTAAGTACAGCATTGGACAGGCCAAGGTCACGGTCAACATTTTCTTTCTTACATGCCTCATTGGCCAGTCTATCAGCACGGTCATGATACCTAATTCCAACATGGGACGAAATCCACACAAATTTGATACGAGAGTTGTTCTCATTGGCAGTTATCACATTTCCTTTAATATCACATACAACTTTGTACATAGAACCTGACGGGCTGTTCATTGATTTCAAAGCACTTTGAGTCACAGAATATCACCCCACCTCCATATTCTTTATGGTAGTCTGTGGCTAAGTAGATTATGAGACCCATAGTTGGCTAGTAATTAGCATTGAAAAATATAATTAAATTATCCAAGGGTCATTACAGACACTAATTACCCCGCAATCGAATCGTGGACCATATATTCGAAATCATCATGCTCTGGAATACTTATAATGTGATTTTCAACAAAATCTTATTTTTGGGCCAAATCTAAGTAAGTAACCCCCCACACACAGTCTCTGAGAAAACAAGATGGCGACTATTGTAAACAGAGATTCGTTGAAGAATAAAATATCTCCTCAAGAGATCTGTTTCTACGTACATTATGACACACACACACGTACAGTACAGTACATGTCCTTGCGTACGTGTTATTCAGGCATCTCAGAATAAGAACACGTCAGTTGGTATTTCTTATCAACACTTACTTCCTCTGTTTCATGTTGTGTTTCTCTCTCTCTCTCTCTCTCTCTCTCTCTCTCTCTCTCTCTCTCCCCAACACCACTCCAGCATACTACACAGCCCATAACCTGCCGTCTCTCCCTAATCCATAATGGTTGAAACACTAATCCCAGAATCCCTCGTGCCAGTGCTCTTCCACCACCTGGTTGGGATTAGGTTAGGTTAGAGTGGTGAACATTTTAACATATGAAAGAGAGAGATTTCTACCTAGAGAGACAGACGGGAGGGTGGAGGTGACAATCGGTCATATAGGGTGAGACATCATGTGACAGCTGACTCTACTAACAGCAGCAGGAGGAGCATAGCAAAGCAGGCACCAACAGCAGGCACAGCAGACCCCGGGAGGCAGAAACGTGTCGGTGTGCATGTCTGTCCCTAATTGGCAACACACTCATGATGAAAACAAAAGACACTTATAGGAGAGAAGTGTCTGGGGGGAGGAAAGGAGGGGGGGGGGCGAAAGGCCAGAGAGAGAGAGAGAGAGAGAGACCCAAATATCATGCACAATACGTTCACCCAATACACCCCCTCCAAGTCCTGTTGCGTGGCTGGCCTGCTGTACAGAACATGAGGGAGCAGGCCAGGCAACCCAGCACATGAAACGTATACAAGACTAAGCAGCGGGGTAATGGAGGCGAGGCACGATTTGTTTCTGCTGTCAGACAACTTACACCACATACCGAGTTGATTTTTTCTCATGCACAGCTGGGGTTGTTTTTCTTTTGGTTTTTTTGATGTCGTCTGGTGATGGTGGTAGTGAGCCGAGCAGATGTTGATACACTACTAGTTCATGTCAGCACTCAGTTGTTGATCCACCACTACTAGTTCATGTCAGCACTCAGTTGTTGATCCACCACTACTAGTTCATGTCAGCACTCAGTTGTTGATCCACCGCTGCTAGTTCTTGGGTCACTCAGCAGCCAGTAGGTTATAGTTACTCGACACCATGATGCTAAGGAGTTGTTACACCACCACCAAGAGTTTGTTCATTAGTAGGCTATTTTTCCCGGGGAAGTTTACAGTACAAGGTCGAGCGTATACAGGGAGGCAACACTAACCTCAACCCCGAATGAGGAACGAACCCGTGAACCTGCAGGTACTTACAAGGAACGAACCCATGAACCAGCAGTTACTTACAAGGCGAATTGACCAGCTCACCAATGTAACTGTACAGGCCGCAATAACAAATATGGTATAAAATATTGTATCCACTTTTTTGCACTTAGTAGCTATATCGGTTCCCATGTATAGAACCAAACACAATTTGTGCTTGAATACTTAGCACGTAAATGTGAATAACAAAGTGTGCGACCAGACATACTGCCTCATATGCCTGTACTCACTCAGGTGTCAATAAGTACACAACTAAACAAATAATGGATTTGAAATACTGTGTAACATTCAATGCCATAATATCCTGACCACGGGGGTTAGTTATACAGACCATTTGTGAACTCTACTCTGTAATCATTTTGCGCTACCGGCCACAGGATGAGTATGGGGTGCACAACAAACTAGACATTGTACGTGGCAAAATTAAAATGAAACAAGTGGTGACATATAAAAGCATAATTTACACACACTACGAAACATCAATAAATTACGTGTAAAAATAAACCCAACTGTAACTAACTTAACGAAACTTAACGAATTTAACCTAACCTAACCTAACCTCACCTGATTTAAACCTTAATACACACACCATAAAACACGGTCCTGTTTTCATTGCACATAAGTACAGTATAATACACATAGTTTAGCGTCGCAGTAACCCACGTGTGTGTGTGTGTGTGTGTGTGTGTGTGTGTGTGACAAAGGAAAGGTTGTTGCTCAGGGCGGGGCGGAAGAGGCAAGGCAAAAACGTTTCTCAAGCTTAAGTAATAAAAGCTTAAGACAAAACGTTTCTGGCACAGTGAGGGGAGTGTCTCTCTCTCTCTCTCTCTCTCTCCTTCAGGTGGTGTCAGGGCGCCCCCAGCAGCCTGTGTGATAAGATACCTGTACTATATCTTGTGGTCTTACGATTTAATAAGACTGACAGACTGACACTTGTTCTCTTTATCTCTTGTGTGTGTGTGTGTGTGTGTGTGTGTGTGTGTGTGTGTGTGTGAGTGTGTGTGTGTGTGTGTGTGTGTGTGTGTGTGTGTGTGTGTGTGTGTGTGTGCGTGTGTGTGTGTGTGTGTGTGTGTGTGTGTGCGTGTGAGTGTGTGTGTGTGTGTGTGTGTGTGTGTGTGTGTGTTAGACCTATGGAGCAGTCTACCAGCACAAGCCATGGAAGCGAGAGCAACAACAGAACCTTTATATTAATCCTTTATTTAATACTATCAACAACAATAAAGAATCCTACCCTCTCCTTCCCCATGGCTCCTCCCCCCCCCACTCTCCTCCTATGGCTCAGGTGACCATTAGGTAATTTAAGTACAAAATGAACACCTCAAGATAACACAATAACATCAAGATAAAGATTTAGTTTTTCTTATCAAATATTTTTGGGGAAAATGTTACTCGAAAATTATTGTGGTGTGTGCTGCTGTCTATCTGATATAGTCTTCAAGTTCTATTCACCACTAGTCCAGAAGAAAAATGCAAGAATATAATATGGATCCATATATTTATAATCTCCCTCACTCTCATCTCCTCACACCTCACTCCTCATCTCCCCTTACCTCACCTCTCACCCCACTCCTCCACCACACCCCCCCCCCTCACCTCTCACTGCACGGACACTCAGCGAGGCATTGTGTTTGGTGGGACAATAACGGAGTAAAAAATACCTTTATATCGTAACATTTTGTTCTCACTGTGCTGAACAAGGCGAGAGAACCATCGAGTGAACATTGTGTCCTGTTCTTTTGTTCTTCCTCGGTGTTATTGTAGTGTGGATGTTGTTCATGTTGGTTTATTTTTATCGTTGTTCTTATTTGTGTTATTGTTATTTTTGTAGTTGTTATATTATTGTTATATTATTGTTATATTATTGTTATATTATTGCTGCTTTTGTTTCTATTATTGTTATCTTGTTTGCTTATTGGTTATTATGGTATTATTGTTATTGTTGTTATTATTATTATCTTTACGACACAATGATCCCTCCCCTCCCTCCCTCGGGTCACCTGGCGAGGGTACAAGGTCGCTGATGACAAGGTAATAGTGAAGTGTATTAGTAAACAGCTCTCTACTATTACCACTTAGTGTGTGTGTGTGTAATAATAATAATAATAACAATAATAATAATAATAATAATAATAATAATAATAATAATAATCTACGGTTTATTGAAGAAGTCGGCAGCCCGAAGGCTGAAAATATACATTAGACAAAAATGACTTATTACATACAAAGACATAAGGTAGGTGGGTCGTTTAACAAAAGCTTTCATTACTATAAGAAGAAGGAACAATGATTGAACATACAAATTATTATAGTTTACAGTTGATGGCCCGGGCGTGGGCTGGTCATGGAGACACCAGGTGGTGTGGTGTTCACACGTGTGTGTGTGTGTGTGTGTGTGTGTCCTCTAGTTGATGTAGAGATAAACAATGTGTTGTACAAGATCTGAAGATATGACTAATGACCCGGAGAGAGAGAGAGAGAGAGAGAGAGAGAGAGAGAGAGAAAACACACTTACATTACAAATATAGTGGAGGAAAAACAAAAAACAAAACAACAATAACAAATACAAACAAAAGATAAAAACTACAACAATAACAACACTAAACCACAACAATAACAACAACACTAAACCACAACAATAACAACACTAAACCACAACAATAACAACATACAGTATTTACCTGAGTCGTTTCATGCAGGTGTTAATATCAGGTGAATAAGATAACAGTGTGTCATTAACTCATAGTAATTATCCTAACGACCTTGGTCATATTATCTCTCTCTCTCTCTCTCTCTCTCTCTCTCTCTCTCTCTCTCACCTTCAAACACTCCAAGTACACATCAATACACGTAGCTTGAGTGTGTCATCCACCTGAGAGCCTTTGATCCGCCCCAGCACCACGGTGATCTGGGGAGAGGGGAGAGGTGGGGAGAGAGGGGAGAGGTGGGGAGAGAGGGGAGAGGTGGGGGGAGAGGGGGAGGTGGGAGAGAGAGGGGAGAGGTGGGAGAGAGGGGAGAGGGTGGAGAGAGGGGAGAGGGGAGGAGGAGAGGAGGTGAGAGGTGGGGAGGAGAGGGGAGAGGTGGGGAGAGAGGGGAGGGTGGAGAGAGGGGAGAGGTGGGGAGAGAGGGAGAGGGTGGAGAGAGGGGAGAGGTGGAGAGAGGGGGAGGGGAGAGGGGAGAGGGGAGGTGGGGGAGAGGGGGAGATGGGGAAGAGGGGGAGAGGAGGAGGAGGAGGGGGAGAGGTGGGAGAGAGGGGAGAGGGTGGAGAGAGAGGGAGAGGGGAGAGAGGGGAGAGAGGTGTGGAGAGAGGGGGAGAGGGTGGAGAGAGGGGGAGAAGTGGAGAGGTGGGGAGAGGAGAGGTGGGAGAGGGGAGAAGTGGAGAGGTGGGGAGAGAGGGGGAGGTGGGGGAGGAGAGGGAGGGGGAGGGGAGAGGTGGGGAGAGGGGAGAGGTGGGGAGAGGGGAGAGGGGTGGAGAGAGAGGGGAGAGGAGAGAGGGGAGAGGGTGGAGGAGGAGGGGGAGAGGGAAGGGAGGAGAGGGGAAGTGAGAGGTGGGGAGAGAGGGGGGTGGGGGAGAGAGGGGGAGATGGGGGAGAGAGGGGAGAGGGGGAGAGAGGGGAGAGGGGAGGGAGGGAGAGGGTGGAGAGAGAGGAGAGGTGGGAGAGAGGGGAGAGGGGTGAGAGAGGGGAGAGGGTGAGAGAGGGGAGAAGTGAGGTGGGGAGAGAGGGGAGAGGGGAGAGGGGGAGAGGAGAGGTGGGGAGAGAGGGGGGGAGGGGGGGAGAGGGGAGGTGGGGAGAGAGGGGAGAGGGGGAGAGAGGGGAGAGGTGGGGGAGGAGAGGGGAGGAGGGGTGGAGAGAGGGGAGAGGTGTGGGGAGGAGAGGGGAGAGGGGTGGGAGAGAGGGGAGAGGGTGGGGAGGGGGGAGAAGTGAGAGAGGTGGGGAGAGAGGGGGGAGGTGGGGGGAGAGAGGGGAGATGGGGGGAGAGGGGAGAGGGGTGGAGAGAGGGGAGAGGGGGAGAGAGGGGAGAGGGGTGGAGAGAGAGAGGGAGAGGTGGGGAGAGGGGAGGGTGGAGAGAGGGGAGGTGAGAGAGGGGAGGGAGGAGGTGGGGGAGAGAGGGGAGAGGTGTGAGAGAGGGGGGAGAAGGAGAGGGGTGGGGAGAGAGGGGAGGTGGGGAGAGAGGGGGAGGGGGGAGAGAGGGGAGGTGGGGAGAGAGGGAGAGGTGTGGAGAGAGGGGAGAAGTGAGAGGGGAGAGAGGGGGAGGTGGGGGAGAGGGGAGAGGTGGGGAGAGAGGGGAGGTGGGGAGAGAGGGGAGGGGGGAGAGAGGGGAGGTGGGGGAGAGGGGAGAGGTGGGGAGAGAGGGGAGAGGGGGGAGAGGGAGAGGTGTAGGGAGAGGGGAGAGAGAGGGGGAGAAGTGGAGAGAGGTGGGGGAGAGAGGGGAGGTGGGGGAGAGAGGGGAGAGGTGAAGAGAGGGGTGTGGAGAGAGGGAGAAGTGAGAGGTGGGAGAGAAGGGGAGGTGGGGGAGAGAGGGGAGAGGTGGGAGAGAGGGGGGAGGTGGGGAGAGAGGGGGGAGGTGGAGAGAGGGAGAGAGAGGGGAGAGGGTGGGGGAGAGAGGGGAGGTGTGGAGAGGGGAGAAGGAGAGGTGGGAGAGAGGGAGGTGGGGAGAGAGGGGGGGGAGAGTAGGGGAGGTGGGGAGAGAGGGGAGAGGGGGGGAGGGGAGAAGTGAGAGGTGGGGAGAGGGGGAGGAGAGAGGGGAGGTGGGGAGAGAGTGGGAGAGGTGGGGAGAGAGGGGAGAGAGGTGGGAGAGAGGGGAGGGGGAGGGGGGAAGAGAGGGAGAGGAGAAGGAGAGGTGGGGAGAGAGAGAGAGAGAAGAGAGTATTTTACCCCCTGTGTTTCTTCATCTACATCTGCTCAATTCCTCTCTTGTTTCACCTCTCCTCCTATTTCTTCATTCTCCTTCCCTCATTTTCTATCCGTTCTTCTCATCGTCCTCCTCCTCCTCACCCACCACCTCCTCCTCCCTCCTCCTCCCTCCTCTCCACCACCACCTCCTCCTCCTCCTCCTCCTCTCTCTACCCACCACCTCCTCCTCCTCCTCCTCCTCCTCCACCCACCACCTCCTCCTCCTCCTCCTACCCACCACCTCCTCCTCCTCCTCCTCCTCCTCTCTACCCACAACCACCTCCTCCTCCTCCCACCACCACCTCCTCCTCCTCCTCTCTCTACCCACCACACCTCCTCCTCCTCCTCTCTCTACCCACCACCTCCTCCTCCTCCTCCTCTCTCACCACCTCTTCCCCCACCTCCTCCAACGTCACTCAGGAGGCGCCAGAAATAGTGTTGTTGTTGGAGGGGTTCCAGCCGAGAGTCAGATGTAACCATGGTAACGAAGGCCGACTGTGGAGGGGAGGGGGTTAAGGGGGGAAATTCCCGGAGACTCTTTCATGAGCAGAGAATCCACACACACACACACACACACACACACACACACACACACACACACACACACAAAGACCGGACGCCACACATCAAATTCTTAAAGATTCTACAGACAATTATTTCTCGTAAGTTGAGATAATATAATACCCTCTTAAATTGTTTGTTGATTTAAGTTAGAATAATTACTGAAATTATATTGAATCTACCATTCTACCTCCATGATATACGTTTCGCCACCAATTTGGGTTAGTTAGGTTAAATAAGGTTAGATTTGGTTACGTTAGGTCAAACTTTGTGTGTAAAATTTAGGGGTGTATGGAGAGAGAGAGAGAGAGAGAGAGAGAGAGAGAGAGAGAGAGAGAGAGAGAGAGAGAGAGAGAGAGAGAGAGAGAGAGAGAAAAAAAACAGGCAATCAGACAGAGAGAAAGAGAGATAAAGAGAGAGAGTCAAACCCCCTCCACACAACTATATATTTTTAAGAATTAAGAAACATCCGGCAGTAACCCAGACTGTTGATAACTAACCACGAGTGTGTGTTATATACTGTAAACAGGCCGGGGAACCACATCCGCACTTGCACACACACACACACACACCCTGAAGGAGAGAGAGAGAGAGAGAGAGAGAGAGAGAGAGAGAGAGAGAGAGAAACGAACCCAAACAGACAAATAAACAGACTAACAGACAGTCATATATACTGTATATTCTCCTCTCATTACGAGGTGCGTCACCTGCTCCTCATCACACACAGAGTATTTTCTTGTTTACAGCCTTAATTACAACCCTAGCATTAAAAAACCCTAGTTAATCATCACAACTACAACACAAAACCACTAAGAATCATCACAACTTTCATCATCACTGTTTGGTTGTTACCCCACCTGAAGAGAGAGAGAGAGAGAGAGAGAGAGAGAGGAGAGAGAGAGAGAGAGAGAGAGAGAGAGAGAATATGCTAAAAGTGTTGTTATTGTGTTTGTTGTTGTAATTGTTTGTCTAGTAGTTTTACTTGTTGCTCGTTGTTGTAATAGGAAGGGAGGGAGACACAAAGGGCATGTATCTATAGTTTTATCAGTATACCTGTACACACACCAAACTATGTACCTCAACACCACTCTTTCATACTAATCACCATCAACACCTGGTCACTAATTAAACTCACTTACCTATCTTCTATTAATTAGTCTACAAAAATAATTAAGCTTTCACATCTTCACCAAACGATAATGACTCACTTGGTTCTGAATGGGATGATGGAGAATGAATACAATAATAGTCCCTAACGCCCAGGTAAACTGAGGTGAAAATCAGGTGAGGGAGAAGAGTTGATTACATGGTTGAGAGCTGATGGTTTGAAGGAAAATAAGTTAAGGTTTTGAATGGCACTAACAAGGTGATTATGTCCGCTTTCAACCTTAATGGTATGATCTGTGTAGGGAGTGTGTGTGTGTGTGTGTGTGTGTGTGTGTGTGTGTGTGTGTGTGTACCAGAGGTGGAATATTGTTTGAGGTGATGAGGTGTGAGGAGCCGGAAGACGGGTGAAGTGGAAGGATGTAGTGAGGGAGGGGAGGGTGAGAGACCGGGAGAGGTGTGAAGTGGGGGAGGGGTGGAGGGGGAGGAGAGGTGGGAGGGGTGAGGGGTGAGGGAGGGTGAAGGTGAGGTGAGGGGTGGAGGGTGAAGTGTGAGGGGTGAGGTGGGGAGGGTGGAAGGGTGAGGGGTGAGGTGGAGGTGAAGTGTGAGGGGTGAGGTGGAGGTGAAGTGAGGGGTGAGGTGGGAGGGTGAAGTGTGAGGGGTGAGGTGGAGGGTGAAGTGTGTGAGGGTGAGGGGAGGGTAGTGTGAGGGGTGAGGTGGAGGGTGAAGTGTGAGGGGTGAGGGAGGGTGGGGAGGGGTGAGGGGAGGTGGGGGAGGGGTGAGGTGGAGGGTGGGGTGAGAGGAGAGGTGAAGTGTGAGGGGTGAGGGGAGGTGGGAGGGTGAGGGAGGTGAGGGGTGAGGGGGAGGGAGGGTGAAGTGTGAGGGGTGAGGTGGAAAAAGAGGTGGAGGGTGAAGTGTGAGGGTGAGGTGGAGGGAGAGGTGTGAGGGGTGAGGGGTGTGTGTGAGGTGGGGTGGGTGGGGGCGGGTCCTGTGTTAATTAGATACACCTGTCAACTCTCAGCAGGTAGGGACGGTCTCTAAGAACGTTTTTAGCATCATGTTAAAGTAAACTTATTTTTTCTACTTCTTTTCCTTAAGTGTTATTTGGCGCAGTTTTCTTAACCTAACGATCGAACAGTTGGCAGTAACACTCTCTAACGAAGGTGTCATTTCAATCTAGCGTTCCTCAGTAGTGTAGTGTAGTGAAGTGTAGTGAAGTGTGATGTAGTTTAGTGTAGTGTAGTGTAGTGTAGTGTAGCGTAGCGTAGTGTAGTGTAGTGTAGTGTAGTGTAGTGTAGTGTAGTGTAGCGTGACGTAGCGTGAGTAGGTCCACTTTGTTTATGTTGAGGCTTCTCCAGCTGTGAACCTTTGAATCTATAATGAATCAGAAGATGAGAGGAGAGAGGGAGAAGCAGTCACGGTGAGAGATGGTGGTTCATCACACACGGACACCACACATATGGTGAGAGAGAGAGAGAGAGTGATGTAGTAATGTCAAGTAGTGGTGTTGGTGTCAGAAAGTAGTGATGTCATGCGGTAATGGTATCAGGCAGTGGTGTCATGTGATGCTGATGGCTGTGTCAACACACGAGTCAGGTGACCTGATTACCCACCATGTTTTGTGTTTACCTGTGGTTTAACCCTATCATGACCCCCACCTGGTTACCCCACCCCACCCTCTTCTCCCCAATTATTAACTCTCGGTGAATGGGGGAGGAAGAGAGGAAGATGGGGAGGAAGGTGAAGAGCAGGGAGGAGGAAGAGGAGGAATATCGAGTCCGCGTTCGTTGAATCGAGGTGGTTAAGTCTGAGGTCAGCGAGTGATTATTTCAACCAATTAGAAGTTTGTTATGTCCACGTAACCGGGAATGGAGACTTGTGATTGGCTGGGTAGAGTTTTTTCTCGTTGGGTTTATTACGTATTTTGACCGCCTTTTGTTTTGGTGTTAAATATTCTCACGTTCTGTTTTATTAATGTGTGTGTGTGTGTGTGTGTGTACGTCACTCTTCAACTAATTGGATGAAGAATGGTTAAACTAGGTTAGGTTAAGTTAGGTTAGGTGAGACTGGGGCCCATTGACGAATCATTAAGAGGGAGCAGACCTGGGTGGTTGGAGAGGTGGGTGTTTATGTGGGGTGGTGGGCGTGAGGATGCGTCTGGGCCGCCCACATCGTCTCCTACAATACCAGGAAGTCTCCCTCCTCCCCACTGTACTGTTCTCTGAGTATACGTTCTCTTCTTGTCTCTCATGTCTCCTCTCTCTCATGTCTCCTCTCTCTCTCTCTCATGTCTCCCCTTCTCTCATGTCTCCCCATTCTCTCTCTCTCATGTCTCCCTTCTCTCTCTCATGTCTCCTTCTCTCTCTCTCATGTCTCCTTCTCTCTCCGTCTCCCTCTCTCTCATGCCTCCCCTTCTCTCTCTCTCTCATTTCCCCCTTCTCTGTCTCTCTCTCTCATGTCTCCCTTCACAGTCCCTCACTCCTTCCTTCCTCTCTTCATTGTGTTTCTCTCATTTCTCCCTCCCTTATCTGTGCTCTCTCTCCCCTTCGCTGAAAAATGAAGAACGAAGAAGTGGAAGAAGAGGGAGAATAGAGGAAGAAGAAGAAGGGTGAAGAAAGGGAGAAGGAGGAGGAGGAATGTCAGAGTGTATGATGAAGACTTTAGTGCGAGAGGCTAATGATCCTACCAGAGTGTAGGCATGTCTCTACACACACACGCACACACACACACACACACACACACACGCACACACACACCACCCCACACACACACACACACACGCACACACACCATCCCACCCCCCCCCACACACACACACACACACGGAATACCACACCTGGCTCCTCGCATTGACTCACCTGCTTGTAAATATCCTATAGTGTCTCACGTACCTTCAACACACCTGAGTCCAAATTAGCACAGGATCTCTCTCTCTCTCTCTCACCATCACAGTAAGTCACAGTTCCTGCCCTATGTAATAATTCCCACGGCACCATTCACACACACACACAACAACCCCACCACAGCAGTACCACACACACACACACACACATCTTCACCACCACACACACATCCACACCGTCACAACCCCCACACACGTCATCACAACCCCACACGCATCATCACAATCCCCACCACACATGACCTCACCACCATAACCCCTACACCCCTCAACACAACCCCACAATAACACCCACCTACATCAACAACAACAACAACAACAATAATAATAATAATACAAATAATAATAATAATAATACAAATTAAATTATCACTATACACAGCTGTACTCTCTCTCTCTCTCTCTCTCTCTCTTCTTCTACTACATCACACTTTCACCCACTTTCTATTTCCCTTCTTTCGTTTCCTTTCGTGGCCTTCGTGACTCTCTCTCTTCCTTCTTTCCGCTCGTGTCATTATTCATCATCTTTATCTCCACATCTTCTCGTTTTGTTATCTTTCCTTCAAGTTCTTCATTCCTTGAGATTTTCACCCATTTTCATGTTTCTTTCTCTTTTTCTTTTATTCTTGTTTATCTCTCTTTCTCTCTGTGTATTTTTTTTTCTATCTCTATCATCTTATTCCCTCCTTCCCCCCCCCTATTCCTTCCCTACCTCCACCCCCTTTATCTTTCCTCCATCTCCTTCCTAATCCTCCGTTTATCCTCCCCCATCACCTCCCTCCACCCTCCTCCCTCCATCACCCTCCCTCTCCACCTCTATTCTCCTCCATCACCCTCCTCCACCTCCATCACCCTCTCTCTCCACCCCCATCCTCCCTCCATCACCCCTCCCTCTCCACCCTCTATTCTCCCTCCATCACCTCCTCTCTCTACCCTACCTTCTACTCTCCCTCCCACACCAGCATCATTACCCAACAAGGACAGGGGGTTTAGACCGTGAATGATCCTGGCATAATTACTCAAGATCGAAGGCAAATGTGTTGTGGTGGATGAGGCGACAGAGAGAGAGAGAGAGAGAGAGAGAGAGAGAGAGAGAGAGAGAGAGAGAGAGAGAGAGAGAGAGAGAGAGAGAGAGAGAGAGAGCGCACACACACACACACACACCCACACCTAACCCATCACTACACACACACACACTAACTACACAATACCTGACTAGAAACCCACACCTGTATATTTTTCGTCTATAAGAACCAGGTCACTCGAGACAGGTCCCTCATAGTCAGGTCAGGGTGTTTGAAGCAAGGAGTCTGGGGAAGTCCTGAAAATTGCCCACTCAGATAATTATTGTATTTCATTGTATCTTATTGTATCCTGTGTTGTAAATTGTTGTATTGTTACATTGTACAGTATGGTATTGTGTTGTATTGTATGGCACTTCAATGTATTGTATGTTGTATTATATGGTATTGTAGTACATCTTACTGTATATCACAATGTATTGAGGTGTACCTAAATGTATACCTGGTACCTGGGTACCTGTGTACTTGGGTGTACCTAAATGTATACCTGGGTGTACCTGGGTGTACCTGGTGTACCTGTGCCTGTGTAGCCTGGGTGTACCTGGGTGTACCTGGGTGTACTTGGGTGTACCTAAATGTATACCTGGGTGTACCTGGGTGTACCTGGGTGTACCTGGGTGCCTGGGTGGACCTGTGTACCTGTGTACCTGGGTGTACCTGGGTGTGCTAGTGTACCTAAATGTATACCTGGGTGTACCTGGGTGTACCTGGGTGGACCTGGGTGTACCTGGGTATACCTGGGTGTACCTGTGTACCTGGGACTGGTACCTGGGTGTGCCTGGTGTACCTGGGTGTACCTGGGTGACCTGTGGACCTGTGCCTGGGTGTACCTGTGTACCTGGGTGTCGACACTTCACCTCCCATCGTCTTGAAGATCAGCGGGCGTCCTCCTTGTTGATGACGTCACAGTGTCAACAACATCACCACGCTGGAGAATAGCTGCCGGTGGTGACGTCATGAAATCAGCGGTTTGTGACGTCATGAATCAGCGGTTTGTTCGTGATGTCATGAATCAGCAGTTTGTTCGTGACGTCATGAATGAGCTGTAGGTGGTGACGTCATGAATCAGCGGTTTGTTCGTGACGTCATGAATCAGCTGTAGGTGGTGACGTCATAAAATCAGCGGTTTGTTCGTGACGTCATTTGAGGCTTGCAACTAGCAGGTCACCACAACCACCACCACCACCAGCAGCAGGAAGACAGAGGCAGGAAACTTCCAGGAAACAAACAACCCAGGAAGGTGAGGGCTACTACCTCCCACAGAAGGCCACGACACACACGGACGGACGAGATAGATAGATAGATATACAAATAGATATATAGTTGGAGAGAGAGAGAGAGAGAGAGAGAGAGAGAGAGAGATAATCCTTTTTGCGTTTCACATAAATCATCTTTCCTCAGTTATGACCCCCCCCACCCCTCATCAATAACCTGTGCTGGCCACCTGCTGTACAATTAACTTCGGTTGAGGTCAAATGACAATTGTGGGTCAGGTCACCGCCTCTATCGTGACCTCACACGTGTCTTATTATATATTTATGTTTTATGATTTATATTTTTTTTTTTTTATTATTATTAAGTTGTGATGTGTAATAAACAATTGATATATGAATTAGTTTTAAGTTCTGTTTTATGTTGAGGTTAATGTTATGGTTTATTGTTGTTTGTTGTTATATTTACTGTTTGTTTGCGGTTTATGTTTACTGTTTACCGTTTAATATATATATTGGTTATTGTTAACTGTTCAATTACCTTCCCAACACCACGTGGCAAGGTACCTCTCTCTCTCTCTCTCTCTCTCTCTCTCTCCACCAAACTTGGCAGGTATGATCAAGGTATAACAGGGTCCAATATAAACTTTTGTCTAAATCGGCGTAAAATTGACTTAAGTTTTTACCCTGATAACTGTCCCCATAATGAAAGAAAACGGCAACATGAGACAGTCTTTAGCGGTAACTACATTAATTTACACATACAGTAACGATAAGTAACATCACATCGCCCTCTTGCGGGATTCAGCAATACGTAACTGAACGAAGTACACTGA
>NW_024720711.1:5698929-5715609 GCF_018991925.1 Homarus americanus | reverse complement strand
CTCGGCTCGTCTTCTCTCTGCCTCTCCCAGCTCTTTGGTCCGTGGGGTTCTATCACGAATGATCCAATGGCCTGTAGTTGATTCCTTCTCTCTCTCTCTCTCTCTCTCTCTCTCTCTCTCAAGTTTTCAGCTCGTGGGTTCCTGAAGCTGCTCCCTCCCCCCACTAGATGAAGCCCTAGAAGAAGCACTCCTCCTCCTTCCTTTATTTCTCCCCTGCCTCTTCCAGCTCTCACTTACCAAGTTGCCATGTCGTAGTTCCTTCACTGATATAGATCACAGTGGCTACTGACCCATTGCAACCTTCCGAAGAGTGAGTTGCATTGCCTTAAAGTAAACGATCTCTTCCCTCTCCCCCTTGCTACAACACCCACCCATCCACCTCCCCTTGCTACAACACCCACCCATCCACCTCCCCTTGCTACAACACCCACCCATCCACCTCCCCTTGCTAGCAACACCCATCCACCTCCTTGCTACAACACCCACCCATCCACCTCCCCTACAACACCCACCCATCCAACCCCCCCTTGCTACAACACCCACCCATCCACCTCCCCCTGCTACAACACCCACCATCCACCTCCCCTTGCTACAACACCCACCCATCCACCTCCCTGCTGCAACACCCATCCATCCACCCCCCTTGCTACAACACCCACCCATCCACCTCCCCTTGCAAACACCCACCTCCCATCTCCCCCTCTCTCTCTCTCTCTCTCTCACCTGACCTCTCACCTTGTGTGCACCCATATCATAGGCTCCGTCGTAGATGAAGAGATGGTCATTGCAATCCAGCTGAAGCCTCTCGAACCTCAGCATAAACCTCTGGAGGATGGAGTCTGTCTGGAAAGTGACGACGCACTTGACGTTCCTCTCGCCCTCGGACACCACCACGGCGCCCTCGATCATCCGGTTGTGTTGTTTCAAGAAGGTGTCCTGGCAGAGGTCCGGTACAGCATCTGGGTACAGGGGAAAGATAAACAGAGATATAAAAGAGAAGCTGGTTGAAGGATGTGTGTGTGTGTGTGTGTGTGTGTGTGTGTGTGTGTGTGTGTGTGTGTGTGTGTGTGTGTGTGTGGATGATGGGAAGGTATGTGAAAGTGGCAGCTGGGGAAAGTTCAGTAGGGCCAAGGATAGGGTGTCAAGGAATGAGGGCCAAGGAGTAGGTGTCAAGGAATAGGGTCCAACGAAGAAATGTCTCCGCCTTCTGGCTGATTTCTGGGAAGATTCTTCGTTGGGAAGGAAGGGAGAGGGCGGGAGGGAGGGGAGGCAAGATGAATAACGAGGAGGGAGAAGACGATGATGTTGAGGAGAAGAGAGGAGAGGAGGAACGATATATTGCAAGTGTGAGAGTGAAAGGAGAGGGAAGGAGGGGAGGAAGGAAGGGAGAGGAAGGAGGAGAGGGTGAAGGAGGGAAGAGAGTGAGAGGATAAATAACAAGTAGGAAAGAGGAGAAGTAAGGTAAGAGAAAAGATGATGAAGTTGGGAAAGAAGAAGAGTGAGAGGAGAAGAGGAAAATAACAGGGAAAACAAGAGTGAAAAGAGGAAAGGAGAAAGAGAGGAGAGATTGACACAGCAACCACTAAAGAAAGGGAGATTGGAAAGAGGGATCAGGTTTCATCATAGTTGGTACAATTATTATGAAGATATGCTCACACACACACACACACACATCAAAGTGCTTTTGAATCAATGAACAGCCCGTCAGGTTCTATGTACAAAGTTGTATGTGATATAAAAGGAAATGTGATAACTGCCAATGAGAACAACTCTCGTATCGAATTTGTGTGGATTCCGTCCCATGTTGAATCAGGCACGCCATGTGCTGATAGAACTGGCCAATGAGGCATGTAAGAAAGAAAAATGATGACCGTGACCTTGGCCTGTCCAATGCTGTACTTAAAACATTCAAGTCAGAATCATGAACTCTGATCTAGGAGAACTGAGAAATGCAGAGAGACCTGCAGTTGTAGCATTAGTAAATATGACAAATTTTGTGACGAGAGGTACCAGTATGGCCAGCATAAGGACAGAACCAGACATGTGATGTAGTGTCCAGAATTAGCTAGGATACAGACACATCTGGCATGTTAGTAACGCTGTACCCATACCGGAACACTCAGCATGTAAACTTTGTGATAAACCTTTAGAGCATACACTTGAACACTATATTATTGAATGTGACACTCTCAAAGACTCCAGGCCACCTGGCTTATTGTATCATGAACTTTGTAATTACTACTGAATCGTGGGTGCTTGAGGACATTCTTGCTGTTTATCCAAAATTTGCTGCTGGCCCACACTAATTAGTCTTCATTAAAATATGACGTCCAATGTATATGAACCTCGTCCTGCATGGCAGTGAACAGTGACATCACCCACATGACTCTGACCTATATATACTGCTAATGAATATGATGTATTTCTTTGTGTTTGAACCTCTGTCCTACATGGCAGTGAGAAGTGATACCACCCTCAGTGTCAAGACCTGACTGAATTACTCACAATAGGCAAACTGTACTACAAGCTTTGTCAATAAATTTGTTAAACTAAACACACACACACACACACACACATGTAACGAGTGTAACAACTGACATAGACGGAAAAAAACAGAAATAATGACCAATCACAGTTTATGAAATACTCATGACGTCATTACTCACGATAATGACCAATCACAGTTTATGAAATAGTGTCTAATGACGTATTGGTTCACACAACAACCAGCCAAAGACTTCTCGTAACATCCTCACCCCCAGCCGTGACCAATCACAAGTCTCTTTCATGACGTAATAAAACATTACGGTGTCAAATCACACAAAAAATTTTCCCAAGGCATCAATCTATCTCGAAAACCAATCAGGGGAATTCTTATGAGGTCAACCGATCAGAGACCACTACGTCATGACCTGTACCAGCCAATGAGGGAACAGTGATGGGGTTATCAGGGCTCAGGTGGCCAACAGGAGCGCGAGAAATTAAATTACAGTCTTTAAGTGGCAGTCGAGGGAGGCGGCTGTGTCGTATCCTAACTTACTTATATGTGAGAGAGAGAGAGAGAGAGAGAGAGAGAGAGAGAGAGAGAGAGAGAGAGAGAGAGAGAGAGAGAGAGGAATGGGAAAAGTATATTTATAAAAAAATAGTAAAAAATAGAGAAAAAAAATGAATTAAATTAGGTATGAGACTTTGACCTTATCATCAACACTTCTGTAGCAATATTCACGACAGATTTACAAGACTCACACTGAAAATGTTCCAATATTACATCACCATTCAGGGCGCCCCTAGCGTCTGCCAACATGACTTACACAACATAATCTCGGGATTACTCGGAAAAATCCTAAAAATCTTCGGAAAATAGGGGATTTGAGGTCGGTGATTTGTTATATTGAGAAAGAGAGAGAGAAAAAAAAAGAGAGAGAGAGAGAGAGAGAGAGAGAGAGAGAGAGAGAGAGGTGACAAGAGACCAATTGCAGTCGTAACTTTAAACAGAAATATTTACCGACTATTGTAATGTGTGTGTGTACTCTTCTTTCCTCAATTCTGTTTCTCTCATTAACTCTCACTATCTCTCTCACCTGGGTGTGTGGAGGATGACCTGTACCCTATCAACCTCTACCACCCCTCACCCCCCAACTTCTACCGCCCCTCACCCCCAACCTCCACCACCCCCACCCCCAACCTCTCACTCACCCCTCACCCCCAACCTCTACCACCCTCACCCCCAACCCCACTGCCCTCACCCCCAACCTCTACTGCCCTCACCCCCAACCCCACCGCCCTCACCCCAACCCCACCGCCCTCACCCCAACCCCTACTGCCCCTCACCCCAACCTCTACCACCCTCACCTAACCTCTACTAATCCTCAATTTAACCTCTACCACCCTCACCCCAACCCCACTGCCCTCACCCCCAACCTCTACCACCCTCACCCCCAACCTCTACCACCCTCACCCCCAACCTCACCACCTCACCCCAACCTCTACTGCCCTCACCCCCAATCCCCACTGCCCTCACCCCCAACCTCTACTGCCCTCACCCCCAACCCCCACTGCCCTCACCCCCAACCCTACCGCCCTCACCCCCAACCCACCGCCCTCACCCCAACCCCACTGCCCTCACCCCAACCTCTACCACCTCACCCCAACCTCTACTCTGCCCTCACCCCCAACCCTACCGCCCCCACCCCAACCCCACTGCCCTCACCCCAACCCTACCGCCTCACCCAACCCCACCGCCCTCACCCCCCAACCTCTACCACCCTCACCCCTAACCTCACTGCCCTCACCCCCAACCTCTACCAATCTCACCCAACCCTACCACCCTCACCCCCAACCTCTACTGCCCCTCACCCCCAACCTCTACCAATTTTCACCCCCTAACCTCTACCACCCTCACCCCCAACCCTACTGCCCCTCACCCCCAACCTCACTGCCCTCACCCCCAACCCCTACCACCCTCACCCCTAACCTCTACTACTCTCACCCCTAACCTCACCACCCTCACCCCCAACCTCACTGCCCTCACCCCCAACCCTACTGCCCCCTCACCCAACCCTACCACCCCTCACCCCAACCCCACTACCCTCACCCCCAACCCTACCACCTCACCCCAACCTCTACCACCTCACCCCCCTAACCTCACCACCCCTCACCCCCAACCTCTACCACCCCTCACCCCCAACCTCCTACCACCTCACCCCCAACCCTACCATAATCTCACCCCAACCTCTACCACCTCACCCCACTTACCCACCCCTCACCCCCAACCTCTACCACCCTCACCCCCCCACCACGTGAGGTAGTGCCGGTACAATCTCGAGGACAAACTTCTCATAATCCCGTCTCCCCAAGAATCTTCCCAACACTACAACTTTATCAAGGACGATGATTCCTCAAGGCTGTATGTCACCTCACCATACCTCTCTTGACCTCTCTCTCTCTCTCACCAGCACCATACGTCCCTTCCCTTGACCTCTCTCACCAGCACCACCATACGCCTTCCCTTGACCTCTCTCACCGCACCTAGTCCTTCCTGACCTCTCTCACCAGCACCATACGTCCCTTCCCTGACTCTAACCACTCCTTCCTGACCTCTCCAACACCAACCTTCCTTGACCTCACCAGCACCATACGTCCTTCCTTGACCTCTCTACCAACCACCATACGTCCCTTCCCTGACCTCCCCTCTCACCAGCACCATACGTCCTTCCTTGACCTCTCTCTCACCAGACCATACGTCCTTCTGACCTCTCTCTCTCAGCAACACCATACTTCCTTCCCTTGACCTCTCTCTCTCTCTCTCACCAGCACCACTCCTCCCTTGACCTCTCTCTCACCAGCACCACGTCCCTTCCTTGACCTCTCTCTCTCTCTCACCAGCACCATACGTCCCTTCCCCTTGACCTCTCTCACCAGCACAAAGAAGGCAGCAGCGGTAGCGGTAGAGGGTATTGCCTGTCAGCACACAGTGGAGGGGGAAGGGGAGGAGAGAGAGGGGCGGCTCGCTGTTCCCCCACACCTTCACACTGCAGCTTACACTCACGCTCGTCGCCCCCGTCGAAAATGTGACACACTACTGGACATTATGAGAGGGTGAGGAAACTGCCGCCAGATAGTGAGGGGGGGGCGGAGAAGGAGAAGAATAGGGCAGGAAGGATGGAGAGAAGAAAGAGGGAGAGTAGTAGTAGGTAGTAGTAGTAGTAGTAGTAGTAGTAGTAACATATAATTTAGGACTAATAATGTACTGTACTGTGACAGAATATGAAACTTCCAAAAACGGATTTCTCTCAATATAATCCGTTAGATGAAAGTTTCATAACGGACCCTCGATATAACGGACTTTCATTTCTATATAGTCCGTTAAAAAGAGGTTTCACTGTACAAATTTTAGTTTACTTCATCCAATCATCTTTCAGGGAGATTAAAAGTATAATCCCCGTTGGCCAATTTGGGGTCGATATTTCAAATTTCACCAGCCAGTCACCGATAAGTAAACAATACTACGCCAGCCAATCAGGTATAAACATCCTCCCAAAAATAGACTCGACCAATCATTAATTACCGGAAATTTCGTTAGCAAATTAGCTATGAGCGGCATGGACATAACCCACCAATCACCGCTCGCAGGAAAATTCTGAATGAGCCAATGGTGTCCAAGGATCTATAATGGCAGCTGATCAGGGAGAACGGTTGTTATTACTACAGTTTATCACACACCACACATTACACCCTTGGTGAGTGGGTGGGAGGGTGGGTGGAAGGTGGGTGGGTGTGTGGGAGATTGTGTAAGTAGGTGGATGGAAGGGTGGGCGTGTTCCCTGTTCATACAAACATTCCTGCTCGACCTTTCCATATATTTTTTATAAGTGTGTCAATATATGGCCCTGACTGTATGCGTGCTCGTTTGAATTTCTTTATATTTGTATGTATGTATGTATGACCACTACTATATGTGTACGCATATGTTTATACATATTATAAATGTGACAAAAAATAACGGATCATAAACAACAAACATGAATTAAAGAAACTATCAAGAGAGAGAGAGAGAGAGAGAATATTACGTATATTACCACCAGCAGTGACCGCCGTTCTCGCTCTACCCGCCACCAAATTACGCATAAAATCGCTCTCCCTTCCCGTCGTTAATGTAATATTACATAATTACGTCTTTTTCTCTAAGTAAAGCATAAACAACTTGGCTGCAATGTCCCTAAAAACGCCGCTAAATCAAGCCTTACAAAAGCGCGCCAAAAACAAAACATTATCGTTCTAATGACTTTTGTGGAATTGGTCGAGTTAAATATTTATAAACACAATATATATATATATATATATATATATATATATATATATATATATATATATATATATATATATATTGAATAAAGACGAAAGCTAAGGTGCTCCGTTGTTTCCATTTTCCGTGTGATTTTAATATATATATATATATATATATATATATATATATATATATATATATATATATATATATATATATATATATATATATATATATATATATATACGCAATATTTAATGTATAAAAAGTTATTAATAGTAAGAGTTGAAAAATATAATAAGATATTGTATACGAAAGTCCATTATTGTCCACAAGAAATCATAAATCATTACGAGGCAGCGGACGGTATACAAAAACTACAAAATAATGATATAAATTTTATGCCAAATTTAGACAAAATATATTTTCCAATACCCGCAAGTTCTCAGTTCAGGGCGGGAATGTGGCGCCAGAAACACGTATAAACATTAAATCATTCTCACTTTCATATCACAAAAATAATATACGCCAACTCAGATGCAAATTTCACTTTAAAAAAAATATATAAAAATCTTACAAATATCAGATATATACAGGAAAATAAACAACAGACACCTTAGCTTTGTCTTTATTCAATATATATATATATATATATATATATATATATATATATATATATATATATATTTGTATTATATATCAAGAACAATGATGGAAAAAAAGTATAGGAACATTTCGAGCGAACTCGAACGTACCAGTTGTAAACAGAGATTTCCGCCCTAAAGTATACACGCATCTCTCTCTCTCTCTCTCTCTCTCTCTCTCTCTCTCTATACTGTACTTTACATATAAGATGATATATGAGACAAAGACAATTTGATCTTATATGAATAGAGAAAGGTGACAGTGATACACCAAACCCCTTTAAGATGGACACTCCCTCTCCTGGATTAGTCAAAGGCGGAGAGGAGGAGGAGGAGGGAGAAAGCGT
The DNA here is from genome assembly GCF_018991925.1 of Homarus americanus. Classification (NCBI taxonomy): domain Eukaryota; kingdom Metazoa; phylum Arthropoda; class Malacostraca; order Decapoda; family Nephropidae; genus Homarus; species Homarus americanus. The sequence continues at coordinate 5,707,831 of NW_024720711.1, read as the reverse complement.
GGGCGAGAGTCTAGGAGTGTGGGTTGGGAGGGAGGGAGAGGAGAAGAAAGGAATAAACTGAGGGGAGTAGAGAAAGGAGTCGAGAGTAAGATCCGATTTGAGTAAATGTGAAAGTAAAGAGAGAGAGAAAGAGTTATGAAACTAAGAGAAGTGAGAGCAAAAATGAAAGGAGGAACAGATGAAGGATAAAAATGAGAGTAAAATTCAAGAGTAAAGGACGAGAGAGTGTGTAGTGTGAGAGTCAGAAGAGAGTAAAAGTGAGAAACGATGGAGAAAACAGCGAGAGAAGGAGGAGAGGAAGGGATATGGTAGAGTGAGAGTGAAAAGAAGAGGGCATGGCGGGGAAGGGGGAGAGGGAGGGGTGAGAGGAGGGGTGAGAAGAAGGCTGGAACTAGGCCACAAGTCATACAGGAAATGGAAAAACGTCTGTTAAAAATGAGAGAGAGAGAGAGAGAGATTTGATGAAAGTAAAGAAACATAGTGAGAGAGTCGATAGGTTAAAGAGAGAAATAAATGAGAAAAGGCGATAAAACAAGGAAGAAACAAACAGGGGAAGACAAAGGCGGGAGGGAGAAAGAGAAGATATATGGACTAAGAGATATGGTGAGATAGTGGTTGATGAATGACGGGAAGAGAGAGAGAGAGAGAGAGACTGAGAATAAGAAAGATAATAAAGATATAGCAAGGAAAGGAGAGAGAAAGCAAGAAGAAATTACAAGATAGTGAAACGGGAAGAGAAACGAGAAAGAGAGAGAGAGAGATAAAGAAAAGGGGAAACATAATTGGAGGAGAAGAGACACTGATAAACTAGGAGAAGAAATAAACAGTGATAAATGACCGAGTGATGAGACTTTGATGACTGTGTGTGTGTGTGTGTGTGTTCAAACCTATATGCAGAGGCTACTATGTGTATAATTTCAACACACACACACACACACACACACACACACACACACATTAGGACACAGTTAAATTGGTTGCGGCTGACACATTCGCTGATAGTCAGGAGAGAGAGAGAGAGAGAGTAACAGTGACGGTCATATATTAGACGATGCAAGATGCTGGGGAGGAGGGGGAGGAGGAGAAGGAGAGCCTGAGTGGGAGTTGAAGAGGTTAAGAGTTAGTAGAAGCGATTGAAAGAGAGAGAGAGACAATAATACATTAACTAACTGTATTTCTAAAACTACAAATTACAAACAAACTAAAGAACTAATAACTATCTATAACTATAACTAAAACAAACAAACTATGGATTACAAACACACAGACACACAAACAAGGACACGTTCTATATACACAAACAAAAAGCAAACAAGAAACTATGGATTACAGACACACACACAAACAAGCTCACAGACCTAACAGCCTTCGTAATGAGAAGTATTTGTAAAAACTCCCTCACGCGGAAAGTAAAACACAGAGCGTCAGTCAGTCAGGAGAGGCGGCCATTAGAGTGATAATTACAACCCCGTGTGTGTGTGTGTGTGTGTGTGTGTGTGTGTGTGTGTGTGTGTGTGTAACTGCTGGTCTGGTGGTAGGTATACATGCATTACGTACACACACACACACATACATACACTCATACACACACGCTGGTTAAAACAATACTCGTGATGTTGTGTTAAAATTGTTTGACTTTAGCGGAGGAGGAAAGGTCAGAGGTCGAGGGTCATAAGGTCCAAGGGTGAGAGAAAGAGAGAGAGAATGTACTGTACTTTATGTTATGAGAAGTTACACGAGATGAAGAACCTCTGTCATAACCCCCCACACACACACGACAGAAAAATACATGAATAATACACATAAAATGACGAACGCATTTATGTTTTATATATATATATATATATATATATATATATATATATATATATATATATATATATATATATATATATATATACGATACAATAAGTATAAATATTATCAGAGTCAAAATACTGACTATCTCATCTCGCAAATGTAAATTATTATGAGGAAAAAATATGGAAAAAATTATAAAACAAATAACTGTCTATCATCCATGAATTATGACAATACTGTATCAACCCAGATAATAATACATTTTACAGATATTGATGTTATTCACATAAACATAAATATTTCAAATTGGAAACATTAAATATAGAAGAGAAATTAATTATTACAAAGGAAATAAAAGATATAAAAAAAATCAAGCGAGGGTCTGGAAGGTTGGATGTTGTGGGGGTTTTTGGCGGGAAGTGGGCGCGCGGCCAAACTTGCTCACACTTTAATGGAAAAAGTTGGCGCCAAAACCTCCCTGTGGGTCCCTCAGTGACGTAACGTATACCGGAGATATTCTGGAAGACTGCTGTAAACCTGTGCGTTCTATAGTGACGCAAACTATACCAGAATAGTCTGGTGTAACTCTCTAAATAATGCCATGTATATACCCTAGTGCACTTGAAGCATTGTTCCTCTCTATCTATCTATCTATTTATACTCTCCCAAATTTGGGTTTAATCTCACTCTCTCCTTCCTCTCTGCACATCAAACACCAACATAGACAACCTCAGCATCAAACTTACATAACATTGTCCTAGATCCCACCGCTGCCACCACTTGTAAACAAACCCAAACTTAGAGAAATAAGGATACAAGGTGGCAGAGTGTGTGTGTGTGTGTGTGTGTGTGTGTGTGTGTGTGTGTGTGTGTGTGTGTGTGTGTGTGTGTGTGTGTGTGTGTGTGTGTGTGTGTGTGTGTGTGTGTGTGTGTGTGTGTAACAGGTAAAAAGAAAAGGTGGTGGGTGTTGTGGCATGCATTGAGACACAAATTGTAACTGATACCTTCGTGGAGAGAGAGAGAGAGAGAAAAGAGAAAGGATGACACACAAAGAAAATAAACAAAAAGAAAGACAAAAGAAAAAGAGATAACCCAGAGAAAATAAGAGAAGAAACACAGAATAAAGCAACAAAATAAGAAAGCGAGATTAACGAAACAGCAAAAGGGTAGAACAGAATAAAAGAAGAGAAATGACTAAGAAAACTGAGTAATAAAACTGAATAAGAAGGAGATAGGGAACTGAATAAAGCTGGGAATAAGTAACTCAATGTAAGTAACCAAAGAGGATTTAGATTAGATTGCCCACGAGGGGGCTAGTTTAATGGGCACCCCCTTACATCCTGTGCAAGGTGAAGCGCAGAATATTGTAATGGTTTCTCGTGACCTTTGGGTTTGACCTTTGAGTTTGACCTGTGGATTTGATCTTTGAGTTTGACCTTTGGGTATGATGGTGACAATGACGATGATGATGATGATGATGATGATGATAATGATGGTAATGATGGTAATAGCAGGCGAGTCCATTAAAAACTTTGGGAACTAAACTCTTTAACACAGAAAGTCCGAGAAGATCCAAGAGAGAGAGAGAGAGAGAGAGAGAGAGAGAGAGAGAGAGAGAGAGAGAGAGAGAGAGAGCGAGGCGAGAGAGAGAGAGAGAGAGAGAGAGAGAGAGAGAGAGAGAGAGAGAGAGAGAGAAGAGTTAAAGTTAGCGACAAGTTGAGGAGGAGAGTTGGACAAAGTGTTGGGAAGGCGGTGAGCAAGGTGACATAGCCAGCCAGCAACCACAATCAACCACCACTACCACTACCACCACCACCACCACCACCACTACCACCACCACCATCAGGATAATATTAAGACCCACCCACCCAGCCAGCCAGCCAGCCAGCCAGCCAGCCAGCCATCCCAGTCACACACATCACAGAAGCCGGCTTAGATATGACTTTTTTTCCTAGTGGCTGAACGGCTGTCTTACCCCATGGCTTAATGATATAAGCTTCTTCATTAAATATGGACTAGACATTTTAGTGGTGATAGATAGATAGAACGATGGTAGAGAGAGAGAGAGAGGGGTGAGGTGGAAAGGACGTCTGGTCGTTTTAGATAAGGAACCAGCAAATCACCTCTCTCTCTCTCTCTCTCTCTCTCTCTCTCTCTCTCTCTTCTCTCTATCCGTCAATGTACAGTATATTAATAAAACAATAATAATAATGAGTGTGTTAAATATTACGATAATGGTGAAGACTGAGGCCATTTGATTTGATTTGATTTGATTTTTTCAATATTTTTGTGAGATATTTAACCAAGTAATAAATATTGATACACACACACACACACACACACATATATATATATATATATATATATATATATATATATATATATACATACAGTACATATTTACTAGATACATAAAGATGGAACAGTGAGAAGGAGGAGGAGGATAGGGAGAGAGAGGGAGGCAGGGGGCAGGGCGGGGTATAATATCAGATGCACAACACGGAACAATACACAACTCTCACTTTAATGCCGACTCGTATACCCGCCTGGTGACGTCATAATCCCCAAAGCCAATGACAGACGGGGAAGGTTTTAACGCTCGTTCTAATTGGTGGGATTTTTTTGTTGTTGTATTTTTTTTACAGGCATTTAACAGTGAGGGAGACGTCAAAGTGTGAGCGGAAAGGTGTGACTAAGGCGGGTGTGTGTGTGTGTGTGTGTGTGTGTGTGTGTGTGTGTGAGAGTGGAGATGAAGTAGGTAAGGGAGAGAGGTGGAGTCCCTCACGTAGTAGGGAGGATCAGAGGGAAGTACCCAAGTTATTAAGTGATCAGGACGGAGAGGTGTTGTCTGCTGCTGCGGTAAAGTGATTCGTGGTGAGCCATCCCTAACAGACAGACACACAGACAGATAGATATATAGATAGATAGAGATAGACAGATAGATAGATAGATGAATAGATAGGAAGCTCGATAGAAAGGCCGATAGATAGACTAATTCATACCAAAACACACACATGGTCCCACACACACACACACACACAAAACATCGACCTTTGATCTTGTCGAGAATATAAAATAAACCAACAGCAGTAAATAAAAAAAGGAAGTAAAACACACAACTGAGAGATAGGAAGAAGGAGGAAAGAAGGAGGAAAGAGGAGAAGAGGAAGGAGGAGGGAGGGGAAGAGAAAAGGAAGAGGAAAATGGGAGGAGGAGGAAGGATAGGATTGGGAATGTTGAAGCGATATCTCCTCACCAGCAGCGCCCCCAGGAGGAGGACTCAGACGAAGGTAAACACTGGCTGGTGGTGGCGTCATTGCTTATGAGCTGAATAATGGATTTAAATTACAGTGAATCACTTGCTGTCGGACACCAGAAGCAGCGTGAGGAAAAATGAAGCCGGCTGGAGGGTGAAATACTGACCAGGCGGATGGTCCTGTAATACCCCCATAATGACCTTCCTACAGGTCACTCACAGCTCCCTGCAGGTCGCTCACACACCTCCCACAGGTCACTCACAAGTACCTACAGCTCCCTACAGGTCACCTCCACAAGTACCTACAGCTCCCTACAGGTCACTCACAAGTACCTACAGCTCCCTACAGATCATTCACAGCTCCCTGCAGGTCACCCAGAGGTCCTCCCTACAGATCACTCACAAGTACCTACAGGTCCCCACAGGCCTTCACAGGTCCACCCGAGGTCTGGTTCAGATAATACCCCTCACAGGTCCTACAGTTACAGGTCCTACAGCAACAGGTCCTCCCGGCAGGTCTGGTGTCCCATGCCGTCGCTCTCAAAACCTTTGAATAATTCCAGAAAATCCATATTCACTCTCACTCTGACTTGTGGCTCTCTCATCTGCACTCTCTCCACCCCACCTCCCTCTCTCACCCTACCTCTCACCTCTTCTCACCCCACCTCATCCGCACCTCCTCTCCTTCTACCTCTCCACCTCTAATTCTCTCACCCTACCTCATCTCATCCTCATCCCACCTCTCACCCCACTCCATCCTATCTCTCACCTCTACCTCCTCTCTCACCTCTACCTCTCATCTCTATCTCTCTCTCACCTCTACCTCCTCTCTCATCTACTCCCTTTTCATCTACCTTCGCCGACTACCTGAGGCAGTAGACGGGCGAACATTGGTCTGGCGAAGGAAGTGTTAAGGAAAGATATGGCCGCGCGCGTGCATATACATGCGTGTGTGTGTGTGTGTGTGTGTGATTTGGTTAGTTGTGAGGGACCCAGACACAGTTGCAGGACACACACACACACACACACACACACACACACACACACACACACACACACACACACACACACACACACACACACACACGGACTAATAATCAGTTTAATGACTCGCTACCATGTGATCAGAATCCTCACAATAAATAATAAACTTAATCAATAACGATAATGACAATACTAATGAAAGACTAAAGACTTTCTACTATACCTTAATAATAATAATAATAATAATAATAATAATAATAATAATAATAACAACAATAATAACAGCAGCAACAACAATAACAACAAGAACACAGTAATACTCACAACATCAGGCTTGACTACGTAATCTAAACAGAGTAATTAACTACAACAATGAACTGCACATTAGCACACAGGTAAGCACACAGGTACCGCTAATTCCACTAATTAGGACTCATTTTCTGACCTTTCTTTTACACAGGTAAGGATACACACACGAAATACATAACATTTAAACCCCTTGAGAACGAAATCGGAAACATCATATAAAGAAGAAGAAAATAACATAGAAACCCATCTTGCTAATCACATCTTCAAAGAAAACAAAATATAAGAAGAAAAAAACTGAGAAAAAACTAAATCCTTGAGGAGGAGGAGGGGGTAACTGCAGTAAACCCCCGCGACCGTGTTAATCTGTCGCACCCAGACCTCTATTAATAATCTTCAGCGGTGGCGGCGGAGAATTATAATCATATTCACTTTCCACTCGCTCGCTCCCTCCCTCCCAAGTTTTCTCCTACCTTTCCCACCTCCCTTCTTTGCACACGAGGGCTTGGGAAGGGGTGGAAAAGAGAGGGAGAGGAGAAAGCGGAGGGAGAGAGAGAATGGAAGGGAAGGATGGTAAGGAAGGCTTAACGCATTTTCAGCCTCTGGAGCGAGCGAGTGTCCCCTTGTTTTAATAAGTGGAGGACTCGAGGGGTAATAACGAGGGGAATCTTGAGGAGAGGAGGAACTTTGAGGAGAGGAGAGAGAGAGAGAGAGAGAGAGAGAGAGAGAGAGAGAGAGAGAGAGAATACCTGTGTTCTCTGACAGTCTCACCACAGTCCCCATAACGTGAAAATGTTGGTGATAAGGTGAAGGCGAACACGTCAAGGACAGAGAAGGTGTTACACTGGGCGACAGCAGGCACCTTAAGAGAGAGAGAGAGAGAGAGAGAGCAGGCGTGTAGAGACCGGAGAAATGGTGAGAGAGAGAGAGGGAGGGACAAAAGACACGCAGAGAGAAAGAAAAAAGAGAAACAGACAAGAGACATGTGTGTGTAGAGAGAGACTATTTATATCAGACGGAAAATTTGGCTGAGAACAGAGAAATAAAACAGTAAGAATGAACTCACACTAAGCCTTACCCGCTGGCAATCCTCAAGCAGTTGGCCTGTACACACACACACACACACACACACACACACACACACACACACTCAACCAGAAATTCCTCAACGCATACCCAAAGATCGCACTCAAGCACCAGGTAGTAGATCACACTCAAACACACGCGCTCAACGCCATTGGAAGCACCTCGCCCTTGTACTAAATATCCCACAGCGCCCACAAACCCACGGCACCAATTCGCAATACAAATTCCGGGTACAGTTTCGTGCTACAGCCGGGAGATACAATATAATATGTACCAGCTTGAAATCCCCCCGCGCGGTACAATCTCCCTGCGTACTGAAACTAAGCTTGACATCGTACAAAAGCTTTGACATCGTATTGTGTATTGTACTAAGCTGACATAGTAGAAAATACTGTACTAAGCTTTGACATAGTAGAGTGTACTGTACTAAGCTGACATAGTAGAAGTGTACTGTAGTAAGCTTTGTCATCTGTTATTTAAAAAACCTACGGTACACACACTTATGGCGCACTCACCCTCAAGGGACACACTCACAATACACTCAAACTCAAGGTATACTCAAACATACATTATACACTCACAACACACTCAAACATACAATACACACTTACAACACACTCAAAAATACGATGCGCACTCACAACACAAACATAAAATGCACTCAAAAATACACTCAAACATAAAATACACACTCAAACAACAAAACCAAACACAACCTGACTCCCTAAATCCAAACACGGTGAAATACACATAACACTGTCCTAGCGGCGAGCAAAAATAAGTGGAATTTATAGAATTAATGTGTCCGGGGCCACACACACACACACACCATGAAGAAGTGAGAGGAGGAGAATGAGGAGGAAGAGGAGGAAAGGTAAATTGATATAAAGTGACCATGAGAAGAAAATATAACGAAGAGGAGAAGAAAAGCGAAGGTGGTGGACAGAAAAAAGTTTCCCTTCAAGTCAGGGAAAAAAAGATATTTAGAGCCATGAAGTGAATTCCCCCCCACACACACATAGCCACACTGATGAGAATAGACATTTTATGTATTATTCACAGACACAAAACAGAATATAAAATGGCATACATGTTTAATAGCGACAGATCAGGGGTGTGAGGGGCAAAAATGTATACCCTGCCGCCATGACGTCACGCAACGAGTATAAACGAAACAAACAATACGATCGCTCTCTCTCGTCTCTATAAATAAAAGTATGCCTGTATTTTTGTCTCTGTAGCTGTATAGTGATTTTGAAGGTGTTAAGGTATTTTGTATTTTGTAGCTGTATCGATATTTGTTTTTATGTAACTGTTACTGTATTTGTAGTTTCTGAATTAATAACAAAAACAATTGACAGTCAAAATGTTACGGGATTTCCTCTAAAATAATCCTGTGGTATTTATAACTGGTAAAGGATTGAATCGTACTTGTAGAGCCTGCATGGGATCCAACTCTACAACTTTCTC